>NC_061088.1:77281781-77286781 GCF_015104395.2 Macrobrachium nipponense
TTCATGATTTTCCTTCCTCTTCTTCTTCATCCTCTTCCTCTTACTACTCCAGTCCTACTCCTACTCCTACTCCTACTCTACTCCTCTTCCTCTTCCAACTACTTCTTTTTCTCCTCAAGTTCATTCATGATCTTCCTGTTCTTTCTTGTGCTTTCTCCTCCTCCTCCTCCTCCTCCTTTCCTTTGATGTCTGTTCTCGTAAAGGGAGAAGGTTCGGAGAGAGAGAGAGAGAGAGAGAGAGAGAGAGAGAGAGAGAGAGAGCTCAGAGTTGATATGGTAATCACGCCGACTTCCCAAATGTTTACAATCGCAGACTGAGTCAGAGTCAGTTATTGGGTGCCTTGGCAGGTCAGTGGGACTTACCAAATATACCTCCTTCGTTCTCGAATACAGAGCAGGTTCGCAGAGAGAGAGAGAGAGAGGAGAGAGAGAGAGAGAGAGAGAGAGAGAGGGGGGGGGTGAATTTGGATGGGAGAGAAATAGGGAAAGACTTGTAGTTACATTTATATATATACTGGGTGGTACAAAAGTAGGTGGACAGTAAATGGTAACATTTATTTCGAGATTACGCATTCAATTACATTTACTAATACAATTATTATTATTATTATATTATATATATACAGTAAATAATTAATATATAATATATAATATATATATATAGAGAGAGAGAGAGAGAGAGAGAGACAGAGAGAGAGAGAGAGAGCAGTTAAGATAAGCTTCGTATTTATATCATCAAAACCAGCGGACGTCACGCAGCTGAGAGAGTACATCATAGTAGTCTATGTGCGTGTGCGCGCTCGCTCGCGTGTGTGTGTGTGTGTATGTGCAGTTCGGGCTGAAAATCCTCGTATCAATCATTAGAGAAACTTAATCTAAACGCATTGAGTTCCCTTGAACCTGAACACCCACCACACGTCCTCGATTCCCTAACCTACAAACACAGTCTCCATCAAAAGCAGGCTAACCCCCATCTTTCATGTCCTCTCGCCCTTTTCGCGTATTTCAGGACTTCGGTTCTAAAATTACTGCCGTCTCCTTCTAGCCAGTAGTACTTACAGTGACCGGGTTGCTATTTAGAGATTCCAGGACGGAATTCTCCTTCAGCGCCACTGCTCGACAAGACCGAAAATAAACTCTTGATTGGTGTTCATTTTCCCACACGTTCTATTTGATATCTAACCTCATTCGTGTCATTTCACAACGTCCTTGTATTTTGTCAACGTCTCTTCATATCTCGATAAATTCCGCACAAACATCTTCCGTTCTAATGTCATCCTCTCCACCATTCTCCTGTCCGTTTCTTCACTCCGTTATATGTTACATTCATTACAAATTACTGGTAGAAAACAGCTAATCGCGTTCTTCTGACATCTCTTTTGATAACATCAATTCTCTCAATTTTGCCGGAAAACCATTCCAGCTTCATTTTCTTCCACAGAGATGCTCAGACATTGTTCATCCGTCACTGCGCGCTCTCTCTCTCTCTCTCTCTCCTCTCTCTCTCTCTCTCTCTCTCTCTCTCTGTCTGGTCACCCGTTTGAATGATCATAAGGCGAAATAATTCGTCCTATTTTCCATTCATGGCCTCCCCGCTCATCCTTTAAACTTTTGCATACATCTTCCGCGTCTTCAAGTTAAACTTTCAGTAATGGGATTACTAACAATGTTTACATAAGCTCTTTCAACAGCGAACCATCATTGCGACCACCAACGCTGCCTCAAAATGAAAGTGAATGAAGCTTCAACGCGCTACAGACACTATTTGTTTGTAAACTCACAATACTCTAGGTTTCTTTCCTCGATTAGATTTCGTCTAAGACTTAACGATTTTTGGCGCTAAAATAGTTTTGTGTAGCTGCAAGGAATTCCACAACTTGGCAGTCTTTTCTGAATGGAGGGAGTTTTAGTTTTGGCAAGGAGTGCAGTCTGCCTCTGCATTAGTTATAAAATATTTAGTTTTTCTCCTTTTAGATTCAATTGCAACGATTCCATCTGGACTGTTAGAGGGAAAGATGAATAAGATTTTCGAATAAACATCTGGTGAGTTTTCATTTCGTTGAAGAGTCTCTATTAAAATTGAAGTGTACATTGACGGGGAGTATGTTTTGGTAAAAAAAAAAACAAAAAAAAAAAAAAAATTATAATAACATTCACGTAATGGATACCGTTACATCTTAAATTTGACAGTATATTAGCTAAGGCTCAAATGTTAAAAAAGAAGAAGAAAGTTCACGAAATACAAACTGTCGAGACGCATACACAGATTTCTGTCACGGAAAGTGAAGACCCGGGCAAGATTAATTGGTTAGTCAACCTATGTCGCATCCAACGCCCCTAATAATTCCACGAAAAGTGAGGGCATTGAAAAGACAGGGAGATGTCCCGAGTTGTACTACAAATAATGGACACTGTCAGGAAGAAGAAGAGCGTTGCTTCCAGCAACGCTGAAACAATTACACTGGTCGCGTGAAATCTTTAGGAGGCTTTTAGATCAAGCGAAGTGGTGCGCCCTTTCACAGAGCTACGACAAGAATGAGGGAATAAAGGACTGTAGGGTGTAACAGCATTGTTAGCCTCTTCCCCATGAAAAAAAAAAAATATTTGAGAGCAGATAACTTGCAATAAATCCTCGCCAATCATTTTCCATATTTCTCTTCCCACCATGACTCTCCCCCCTCAAATTTTTCTTCCACGAGCGAGAGAAACTGATAGGGATGTACTTTTATCCAAACTTTCACTTACTTGACAAAAAGACAAGTAGCCTAAAGAGATGAGGCAGGCAATACGCAACTTTAAAACAAATTGGCCAAATGAAATCTACATAGGTATATGAGTCGTCAGTTCCATAGTCTAGTATAATTATATCATCTATGAAAGACCTCGCTTTGAGGAACTGCTGGGACACCTATAGACTTACATTTAATATCTGTATTGCATTTCAAAGCACTCTATAAAAAACTGTTACCCTAACTGCATGACTTCGGCGACCTCTTGTGAAAACAGAAGCCGATGCTTTTGTTTTCTTTCGCTTACTTTCTTCGTCATCTCACTCCGTTCTTATTCCCAATATTCCTGAAGGGGCTCCTCTTGTCTCTAGACTACCTGGTGACTCTCTCTAAGTAACTAGGTGCTTTTCCATCACGTTCCTGTTTGATCTGCCGAAGCATATCAACGTGAACCTATTTCCTATTACGTGAGAAGAAACTATAGTAGATTGACATCAACCGTCCATTTGATGTCTAGGCCAGTCCCTTACGACGCTCCTGATTGGCTGTTGATAAGCCATTGACAGGGCTGGAAAGTCTCAGTCTCTCTCGAGAGTTCACATGGGTAGGAACTATGTTCCACTTCTCCAGAGGGATACGTCTTTTAGGAGAGGTGGAACATACATCCTACTTATGTGAACTCTCTCGAGAGAGACTGAACTCTCTCGCGAGACTGAGTTTTTCCAGTCCTGTGATTGGCTTATCAACAGCCAATCAGGAACGTCGTAAGGGACTGGCCTAGACATCAAATGCACGGCTGCTGTGAATCTACTAAAGGACATATCAAAGGCGTTCTGAGTAGAATTCTTTTTAGGATAAACGGGATTTACATCGCCTGAGAGCTGCTGACCTTGTCCTTTTTTTCATTTACTTTATTTTTTTATTTTTATTTTTGCCGTGAAGGCGTTTTTTTTTTATTAAGCTGCCCTAATGCCATTATGGGCTCTCGCTCATAGAGCAGCCCGTAGGTGAGGGTTATCTATCATCTTTCATTTTCTAATTACTCTTAGGTTCCTTACATCCCGTTCATCATATATCCGTCCAAGCATCTATCTATACGCACCAGATTATTCTTTGTTCCAGTAAAGAGGCTTAACGCCTCCTCCCTTCTTTCTCTTCATAAGCCCCCACAAGATCTGGAACGCTCCGACAGAGCTACGAACAAAGAAGCATAAAATACTGAGAAAGAGAGATAAGAATTTACGTGACACATGTAACAATAAGAGAGAACTTGGTGTCAATGTATTTATTCATTAGGCTTCCCAGTCATTACAGGAAAAGTGGAACATTTATACGTGCTTGGAAGAAAACTGGAACATGTTGGAAATTATCCGGACTTTTTTTTTTTCTTTTAACGCAGATTTACTTGGCGTAAGCTAGGTCCCAGGCACGCGTCAGGTATTATCCTTACTCACTGTCAGAGAGTAAAGTAATCTGTGGTCTTTTATTTTTTTTATTTTTTTAATTTTTTTTTGCGTCTTTACTTCCTCCTTTCTTGACAGGGATTGGGTTTATATGATAATGTTGCCAGGATGGTATACTGTAAATACATATATATATATATATATATATATATAAATACATATATATATATATATATATATATATATATACATACATACACACGGAGTATGTATACATGCACATAAACTCACACACAGACATATACTATATATATACATATATATATATATATATATATATATATATATATATAATATATGTCTGTGTGTGAGTTTATGTGCATGTATACATACTCGTGTGTATGTATATGTATTTATGTATGTACAGTATATCATCCTGGCAACATTATCATAAATAACCCAATCCCTGTCAAGAAAAGAGGAAGTAAAGTCGCAAAAAAAGACCACAGATTATTTATATATATATATATATAAAAAAGAGAGAGAGAGAGAGAGAGAGAGAGAGAGAGAGAGAGAGAGAGAGAGAGAGAGAGAGAGGGGGGGGGGTCAAAATAAGGACATGGGATATAGATACAATGATGAGGGACAGAGAAAAAGGAAATGGCTGTATGCAGATGGTAAACCACTAACTGGAAGCAGTGACGAGAAACTGCAAAAAACTAGTGTGAGTTTGAGAGTACTTACAAGAGGAAAACTAATTAGCAAATTTGTGGAAGAGCATGGGGTCTCGAGGTATGGGAAACCAGGGAAAATGGAAAATGGAACGTAATAAACGATAGTTGTATCGCAGAGGAGGCGGACTTCAGTAA
>NC_061088.1:77291781-77296781 GCF_015104395.2 Macrobrachium nipponense
TCTTTGTAGGAAAATTGAAGGGTAAAACTGTTTAGTGAAGGACAAAAAATGTTTAGTGAGGGCAAAAACTGTATGAGGGAAAACTGAAGGGAAAAACTGTTTAGTGAAGAACGAAAAATGTGAGGGAAAATTGAAGGGCAAAATGTTTAGTGAAGGACAAAAATATTTCGTGAGGAAAAAAACTGTTTAGCGAAGGAGAAAATAGTTTAGTGAAGACAAAACTGCTCTAGTGAATGAAAGATTTCGTCACCAACCTACGAGCAATTCAAATCCACGCTTACCGACCTACCCGTCGATTGTAGGCGCCCGGCCTGCTATGAAACGCCGTGTCTTGACTCACTTTTAACTCTCATAGATGACTGCCTGTATGCGCTGTCGACACGTTAGAGGATATAAACCTAAGACAACTAAGGAAACCTGATATACCGGCTAAATGCTGACGAGGAAAAGATTAATAAGAAGAATTGAGAAGATTCTATATGAATTAAATGCCGTTGAAACAGATATATAAAATAATAATAATAATAATAATAATAATAATAATAATAATAATAATAATAATAATAATATACGTCAACTTTTCTATTCTTCTTATTAATCGCTTTTCTGGCTCAGCAATATTATTTAATAAATGGCCAATATTTATTTTGGTATTTAAGAGGAAGGATACAGGAATGTTTTTTTTTATTTTCATTTAAAAAAACACGCATCCTCCCTATTAAATACCAATATGAATATTGGCTAGTTATTAATTATATTATTCTGAGCCAGAAAAGCTAATAATAATAATAATAATAATAATAATAATAATAATAATAATAATGGAGAAACAAATCCACAGTTATGTAAATGTACATATATTTAAGTTTAAAACAGAAAAAATAGCTTTCGGAATCTGTACGGTTCCCCTTATCAGAGATTGATAAGGGGAACTGTACAGATTCCCGAAAGCTATTTTTTCTGTTTTAAACTTAAATATATGTACATTTACATAACTGTGGATTTGTTTCTTCATTTGAAGACTCGTGCTACTATGAGGAATTTTTAATAATAATAATAATAATAATAATAATAATAATAATAATAATAATAATAATAATAATAATAATAATAATAATAATAATAATAATATTAATATTTTGTTGAAAATGGCAGTGACCAACGAATTAAATCTTATACAGGGTCTTTTCAACTCTCCTGATAATTCGTTTTTTGTGACTCAGCTACGTTGTTACTTATATCTTTTAGATGGGTATAGAGATATAAGCAAAATATATGATAAAATGTTTTTGATAAAATATTTTTGACAAATATCCTAATCGTGACAAATATGAATATTGGAATTTTACTCTACAACCTCGATGAGGCAGAAAGACAAATTATCGGAAGAATTGAAAAGACCCTGTATAAGATAAATTCGTTGAAGACAGCCATTATTTTCAACAAAATATGTATCAGAGAAGGTCTGCTTCCTGCAAATAATAATAATAATAATAATAATAATAATAATAATAATAATAATAATAATAATACATCAGTCGCTTAAACGGCACACCCGGAGAGCACCATTGCAACATTGCAACGTGCATCACACGTTCAAAACAGGCTCCTATTGAGAGTGACCATCATGTAAATATCCGGAGGGGGAATGTTCCTGCCACCAGAGAGAGAGAGAGAGAGAGAGAGAGAGAGAGAGAGAGAGAGAGAGAGAGAGAATACACGACGAACCAGAGAGAATGCGGGCGGCGGTGTGGGGAGCCTCGCTGTATAATTTGTCTCTCGAACGGGATGGGCCAAGAGATACAATGGGCCTGAAAGCGTCTTTCGCTCGGGTAAATAAACTTAATCTGGAGGAGTGCACTATAACGGACGACGTGATATATATATATATATATATATATATATATATATATATATATATATATATATATATATATATATATATATATATATATATATATATATATATATATATATATATAGATATATATATATTACTGTCTGTCCTGGAAATATTTTTCTTAAATCTAATTCTTGTGCTTTCAGCACTGTGGTCAATATACTATTATTTATTATTTATTTTATTATTTTTTATTATTATTATTATTATTATTATATTTATTTATTATTTTATTATTTACCAGTAGATGAAACCTATTCACATGGAACAAAGATACCAAAGGCACCACTGACTTGAAATTCAAGCTTTCAAAAAGAAAGTTGTTTTAAACCTCCCACCGCAGACCCCCCACACTGCAGCAGTAACTGATCACGATAGAGAGCCAGTGATTTTATCATCGCCCTGGGGGAGAAGCGAACCCGCGAGATCTGAGTAGCATTCCACGACACTAACCAGTACTGAAAAGTAGTAATAGAAGTAGTTGCATGAAGAGCAAAATCAGAATGGAAACTATTATTTTTAGTAAGGCTACTATGTTTGCAGTAGAGACATAGTAATCACTGCAAATATTTTGCTGTTGAACCAGCAACAACACAATTAGTTTCAATAGTATCATCTAGTAAGTGTAAAGTATAATTTCCTAATATTTCAGCCACTACGTAATGTCAGGTTAGGTTAGGTTAGGTTAGGTTAGGGTAGGTTAGGTTAGGTTAGGGTAGGTTAGGTTGGAACCGAATGGTAGATTCAAGAGTGGCCGATAAGTTGCTTCAGAGGAGCAACATAATCAGTCAACTGATCGAAAAGAATAGTAAATAATGAAGGGCAATTCCTATACCTAGTGAGAATTAGGGTTAATTACATTTAGTGGGAGTTACATTATTTTATCGTTCTGGTTCCACTATATTGTCAAAGGATATCTGACAGATTCCATACCGCGATGGGACGTTGTACTTACGAGTATGAACTCAAGAACTGAACAGCAAAACTGAAATGGTTATCGCCCCCACCCTCGGGAAAAGAAAAACATATAATAATTGCATTTTTCAAAGGATACAAAAACATTGTCAACAACCAAAGATAAGTCACCAACATGTAAAAAAACAATGCAACCAAAAACATTTCGTTTCCTCAACAAAGTGAATTCCAGATCTTAGGAAGTATAATTCTTGAAGTAACAGGATCAGTTATTCTAATACTAAGAGCTACTCGTCTGGTTTCAAAAACGCTGGGGATAGAAGCTATCACGCTGAAAAAATAATAATAAAAAATAAAAGTTTCAAGTTTCACCAAGGATGCTCTTTCCATCAGCATATGGCAAAGGGCAGGAAACTCGATAGCCGTCTCGCACGCGTGGAAAGTGTGGCCAATGGCTCGACCAACAGCAGACTGCAAGCGGTTGAAGTATTCCCCCGCTTTTATATGGGACGTTGGCAGGACGTGGTCGGTTTGGACTATTCCTTGAATGCTCGATAAACGTAATCGGTTTGGAATATTCTATGAATATGAAAGGGACCTAAACAAGGGGATGGACGAAAAACGATTAAGCATAGAGTGACAGTGACCTCGCCATGCCTTCAACAAGGGGATATTGAAGAACCTCCATTTGTCAAGAATTATAGGGACGTGGCTGATTGATTTTATGAAATTTAGGATATCAAGCACTTCCGCCATAAGGTGAGTTATAATAATAATAATAATAATAAAACTAATACCATAGCATTTTAATGGAGAAAGTATGACTGGTGACAGAAGGACAGATAAGGGAAGGACATGGTGGTTTACGCAAGAACGAGGATTTGAGAAAAAAGTGTTTGATACGAAATACGAAAAAATTATTTCCCTTTACGGTTAGCTTTTGTATGTTTGTTTGTTTGTAAGGTGTTTTTACGTTGCATGGAACCAGTGGGTTTTCAGCAACGGGACCAACGGCTTTACTTGACTTACGAACCACGTCGAGAGTGAACTTCTATCACCAGAAATACACATCTCTCACACCTCAATGGAATGCCCGAGAATCGAACTCGCGGCCACCGAGGTGGCAGGCCAAGATCATACCGATCACGCAACTGAGGCGCTCCTAGTATCTTCATGGATTAAATACAGCCTCATGAACGTATGCCAATAATCCTACGCATGTACTTGTATTGTATATGCATATTTATAAAAATATTTGTCAATATCATTCTCACTACTTCATCACTAATGCTCTAAGTCTAAGATTACTATCATGTTGCAGTAGGTTTTGATAGGATCAGAAGATACGATAATATTTTTTGTATAACGAAGAAATAAGGAAAAATAATAATAATAATAATAATAAAACAAGGCAATAAACACAAAACGTAGCCAAACATCATACGTAAAGAGCATCTGTCATACGAAATCTCAAAAAATAACAATATTACTTGAAACAGAAACGTGGTGAATATAACAAGAACTAACTTTGACTTCTGATCGGAATTAAAAACTCTGCAAGAAAACTATATAAAATATATTAAACAATACAGGAGGAAAATCAGACTTTATTTTTAAGTTTAAGGATGACACGAAGTATTCTGTATGTTTCATTGTCCATCCAACAAGTTTTCTACCGTTATCGTTGTCTTTTTTTTTTTTTTTTTTTTTTTTTTATCACTATCTTCCCAATTCAGTCTAATTGTCTATCTCCATTGAAGGCCGATGGCTCATAGCCATACCTCCGTCCTATTGTGTACGATTCTGTTTTGGTTTTCCGTAGTCCTTTATTTTGTTTCTTTTATTATATTCATCATTTATTCTCCTTCTATGATTTTTTTAGCCCTTGCATTTATTAATCCTTTCTGCTGTTTTAATATGAATACTGCGAGTTTGGCTTACAGATATTATTTTATGCCCGTTACATGTACAATTATTATTATTATTATTTTTTTTTTTTTTTTTTGCTCTATCACAGTCCTCCAATTCGACTGGGTGGTATTTATAGTGTGGGGTTCCGGGTTGCATCCTGCCTCCTTAGGAGTCCATCACTTTTCTTACTGTGTGCCGTTTCTAGGATCACACTCTTCTGCATGAGTCCTGGAGCTACTTCAGCCTCTAGTTTTTCTAGATTCCTTTTCAGGGA
>NC_061088.1:77301781-77304281 GCF_015104395.2 Macrobrachium nipponense
GTTTTACTTCAAATAAATGGCGTAATGCCCTAAAATATAAGCCGTAGAAGATCTGCAAGCTAGGCCAGCAGTGAGGTAGTCATTAAGGGGGGGTGGGGGGTGCAGTGGAATTCCTAAAATCTGAAAGTAGCATACTCCATTAGATTAATTGTCTCTGATCAAGACCTGTTCAGAAAGGGCACCCCAGATGAATTTCAGACGCTTTTAATATATCAATGGGACATGAATAGACATGATACAGAGAATATCAGGAATTATTTGTAGCACAGGAAAATATCATCCTAGGCAACTATGTAGAAAATAGTGCACTAAGAAATATCTGTAACAGTATTATTATTATTATTATTATCATGCAGAAGACAACCCGCTTTTCATATATAACAAGCCTAGATGCACAACTGACTTGAAATCCGAGCTTCTAAAGAATATAGTTTTTTTTGTTTTTTTTGTATGGTGTTCTTACGTTGCATGGAACCAGTGGTTATTCGCCAACGGGACCAACGGCTTTACGTGACTTCCGAACCACGTCGAGAGTGAAAACTTCTATCATCAGAAATACACATCTCTCACTCCTCAATGGAATGGCCGAGAATCGAACCCGCGACCACCGAGGTGAGAAGCAAACACCAAACCAACCACGCCACTGAGGCGCTCAAAGAATGTAGTGATCATTTGAAAGAGGTTAGGTTACAGAGGATAATAGATAATACAAAACGAAAAAGAGACATTATAAAATAGATAGAATAATAAATCAATGGATTTCCTAAAATCTGAAAGTAGCATACTCCATTAGATTAATTGTCTCTGATCAAGACCTGTTCAGAAAGGGCACCCCAGATGAATTTCAGACGCTTTTAATATCAATGGGACATGAATAGACATGATACAGAGAATATCAGGAATTATTGGTAGCACGGGGAAATATCCTCGGCAACTATGTAGAAAATAGTGCACTAAGAAATATCTGTAACAGTATTATTATTATTATTATCATGCAGAAGACAACCCGCTTTTCATATATAACAAGCCTAGATGCACAACTGACTTGAAATCCGAGCTTCTAAAGAATATAGTTTTTTTTTGTTTTTTTTTGTATGGTGTTTTTATGTTGCATGGAACCAGTGGTTATTCGGCAACGGGACCAACGGCTTTACGTGACTTCCGAACCACGTCGAGAGTGAAAACTTCTATCACCGGAAATACACATCTCTCACTCCTCAATGGAATGGCCGAGAATCGAACCCGCGACCACCGAGGTGCGAAGCAAACACAAAACCAACCACGCCACTGAGGCGCTCAAAGAATGTAGTGATCATTTGAAAGAGGTTAGGTTACAGAGGATAGTAGATAATATAAAAACGAAAAGGAGACATTATAAAATAGATAGAATAATAAATCAATGCATCAATAAATATCTAAAACAGAAAAATACTGTCCCAAGTAGCTATTTTCTTAAAATAAAAATTATTATTAATTCTGGCGAACCTAGGTATGATTTGGATTAAAAAGAACTTATAAAGTGAGAAAGGAACAAATTTTAATGATTTTATGACACTGTAAAAGTCATAGTAATAGAACATTGTTTTGAACATCTTGTGTGAATGCCTGTCTAAGACAAAAAGGCTGCACAAATAAAAACATAAATTTAGATATTAATATTAAAACGCACAGCATCCAGAATCAACTTGTCTACAAATCATTCAGAATCCAGGAATGGCAACAACTGACGAAGGTGTTTCTACATCCTGGAGGCTAATAATACCCAATTCTTGACTGACCTTGTTACGCAACTGCGTTATAGCTTAATAAAAAATATGTAAGTAAAAATATTCGACGTGTTTTCCGTCTGTTTCCTCAGTTACCGCGTCATGTGGGCACAAATTAGAGCAATTGCATAAATGGATGCATTCTTCAGAATATGCGACTGAGGAAGAAGGGATCTCATGTTTGCGGATTACAGAATGAATTTTTGTCCTTTTTATAATTCAGCGACTGAATGAACAAAAGGGCGTATGGCGGACATGACCGCTGTTTTATTTCCAGCGGATGAATCTCTAAGCAATTCATTATTGACGTGAGGTGTTATCTGCCTTACAATAAACACCCTCAGATCAGAAAACATATAAATGAGTTTGACCTGGATCTTTCTTGCATAGTGACCCTTCAAGGGTTTTAACCCGGTCTGTATCCACCTTTGCGGCGTGTTCAAGTACAAGCCCGTTGGGGATGACCGTAAAAAAACATACAAAAAAGACTGTATATATCATAAAGATAATGACCCTCAAGGAATATCAGTCCTAGATAACGACCCCTGAACTTTGTTTGTTAGTTTGTTTGTTTGTATGGTGTTTTTACGTTGCATGGAACCAGTGGTTATTCAGTAACGGGACCAACGGCTTTACGTGATTTGCGAACCACGTCGAGAGTGAACCTCTATCACCAGAAGTACACATCTCTGACCCCTCAGTGGAATGCCCGGGAATCGAACTCGCGGCCATCG
>NC_061088.1:77309281-77314281 GCF_015104395.2 Macrobrachium nipponense
TATATATCATTCAAGTCGGGAGAGAAAACTTTCACTTGTTAAATTACAGGGCGATAAAGTTGCCCCAGATAGAATAAGCGTCAAATCATTTTAAATCACTTAACGAGGCAACCGTCCGGAAAGAGGAAAAACTCCACCGAGAAAGTTTGGGCCGAAGGAGTTTTTTTTTTTTTTTTTTTTTGTTTTTTTTTTTTTTTTTTTTTTTTTTTTTTTTGCACTATTGGAAGGTGTATGTATCATCTATCTCTGCGAGAAACTCCAAAGGGAAAGAACAAAAATTACGCAAGGCAGTAAAGAGATTAATAAGAATCAAAGGAAAAGGATGACTGAGATGATAATTAGTGAAGTTTAGGCAAATTCCTTGAAGTCCCTAAGGATTTTGGTAAACCTCACACATTGGATTATGCATCAGGCTGTGAGTCAACTTCGGCGTGATAGTGCTAGCTAGCTAGCAACCTCTTGGAGACATCGTCAAAACCCTACAAACGCTGCCTATATTACAAAGTAAATCTTCATTCATTACCATACAAGAGACAATTCGGATTTTTTTCTAGATATTTGTCCCCATGGGATTTTAACCCGGTATGTATCCACGTTTGTGGCGTGTTTAGTACCACAAGCCCGTTGGGGATTACAGTCAAAACATAAACAAAAGGTTGTAAATAACATGAAGATAAGGACCCCGAGATATGTTAGTCATAGAAAACGGGGTCACTATCTAGGACGGACCCGACACTTCTCCAAACGAACTTTGACCGAAACCACTGAAATATACCAGCAACCAGTGATGAAGCCAAAGGGCGGTGTCCTTCAGAACTGAAAGGCCCCAGCAGGATGTCTAGAATTACTAAGAAGATCGTCCACGCTGCAGCTGCGCGACAGCTGTGCAACCTTCGCAGAGGATACCCGACTTGCAGAAGCAAGCAATTGACCAATCGACAGCGATTACAGCCCACTGCATCCAAATGTATACATCAGGAACCTTTCACAATCACGGTAATGACTGTGTCATTGTTGTTCTGAACCTTTACTTTAATTTTATTGGAATCTTTCCTAGGACTAATATTTCTTGCGGCCATTATCTTTATGATATTTACATTTCTTTTGTTTATGTTTTTATGGTAAACCCCAAGGGGTTTGTACTAAATAATCTGCAAAGGTAGATACATACCGGGTTAAAACCCGTGGGGGTTACAGTGACCCTAAGGGTCGTTATCTAGGACTAATATTTTTTGGAGGTTATTATCTTTATGATATTTACAGTTCGTTTGTTTATGTTTTAACGGTAAACCCCAAGGGTCTTTTACGCCTACTAAACATTCTGCAAAGGTGGATACATACCGGCTTAAAACCAGTGGCGGTCACTCTTAAGGAAAGATCCTTTAATTGCTATTACTGAAACTGTGTCTAAGAGATTCCGTGGATTCGAGAATAAAGCTTTAAAAAGAACGTTAGAAGTCAGATGGCAGCAGACTCAGAAATGATACCTCCCTGGAAGCAAATTCTCGAGATGTATACTAGTATTGCACCGGCACCATCCCCGTTTTTTTTTGCTATGCCTTTAGGTTGTATATTCCATTCCTATATCCTGTTATTGACATGGCTTGTCAGAGTTCCAGTTCTCAAGGAAAACTGGAAAGTGCTTTGATTCACAGGTTCCAGCGCTTGGCCTTTGGGCTAATTGTATATTCCATTCCTAAATCCTGTTAATGACATAGCTTGTCAGATTTCCAGTTCTAATGGAAAACTGGAAAGCGCTTTGATTCACTGCCCGAAGAACACTTAAATCTTCCTATTGTCGCAATGCCGGCAGACACAAAGAGATGGATTCTTGCATATACCTTAAGATCTAATATAACTTGTGTGGCAGAATTCTCGTAACTGAGGCTAATTTCTTATCAGGTATAAAATTAACAAAACAGAAAATTGAAGTTGTGATTAAATATCATGAATAATTAATCATCCTTTACTCGATGATAGATAGCTGTTACCGATTCTTACATTTATATTTACATTTATTTTAACTGGTATCAATGCATATTTTACTTACTCCGAAGCACAATCATCCATATTTAATCAATCACTCGTGATGAATCAATTACTTATTCACATGTTTGCAAAGCGTATTAGCTCTTAGCAAGTTCCCCTTTTTAATTAAAAAAATATTACCTGTGATGTGGAATCGTAAAAAAAAAAATACTCGTCTTCTTTATTACAATCTCGTTTTTTTTTTATTATTTCATCTTCATCATCTGTCTTCTACATCCAACCTTGATTAGCAGTTAGTGATTCTTTTTGCCTTTTTCTTAAAGGTCTGTCACCTTTTCCTTTTTTTTATTTTCTTTACTTCTTTCATTGTCTTGACCTTAGGAACCTTTGCCAGCTTTTGGAAGCCACAGGTTAAGTTTTTTTGATAAATTTACAAAAACTTAGTCTTCCATTTACCAGCATCTTCTTTAAGTAAACAAAAGCTTGTTTACGTATTTCCATTTACATTCTAATTACAATCTATATGATTTATATAAATTATATTTATTATATAATTCCTACATACATTGGCCGACATACAGTTGAAACTCAATTACCTTTTACTGACTTGGGAGTTTTTCCTTTCCGTTCAGCTTGTATAGTTACACCTACTTTAGGAAGGCTTATTTTTTATTAAAGCCCCACCAGGAATTTATTATTGGCATAATATCTTTAGTGGACAACATGTTAGCATTATTTTTTATTTCTATTTTACATTTCGTCTAATTACCCCATCCACCAATAAATTCTCATTGACGCCGTCTTTGAAATTTCTATTTGCCATAATCAGTTCTCATAATTATCCCCCGTTTCTGTTGTCTTCAAGTTCGGCATTCCTGTGATCCTTCACGTTCCTACGTGTTGTACGCATTTAAAACCACGGCTCCATTCAGCAGGAAACTCCTCAATGAACTATATCCCACCGCCAGCTCTTGCGAATTTCCGTTTTCTAATTTTCAAAGAATTCCCGTTTTCTATTTAACACCTGGGGAATCGCCGAAAAGCTTTTTTTTTTCTTCTTTTTATCGGCGAATTCCTATTTACCTCTCTCGTTCGCCGCCGGTGCATTCTCGTTTTCTCTTCCGTGCAGAACAGTTCCGCCTCCTATCTCCGAACTCAGCCAATTCCCTAAGCGTTGCTTGATTGTTAATGGCATATATGACCTAGTTATGCTAATGGATGATTTAAGAGATTATCTTTCATATGTACCAGTCTGTAAATGAAGCATATAGTGTACATTTCGCCAATGATATATTGTTAATGACATAAATGACCTAGTTATGGTAATGAGTTACTAAGAGACGATCTTTTATATGTAGTAGATGTAATTTATATTACTGACCGTACCAACCTCTAAAATACGAAACTTATTAAGTAAAAATCCCAGCAAAGAAACGAAAATGAAACATTCCTGGTGAACTAGAGGGTGATAACAACACGTTCTCTCTCTCTCTCTCTCTCTCTCTCTCTCTCTCTCTCTCTCTCTCCCAAACACCATCGATAGGCAGGCCGAAAGGGAAGAGCGCCTTTATGAACCATCAGTCAATAAAGGTTTTGGGGGGGGGAGAGAGGGAAGGGAGGGGGGGGGGAGAGGGCGCCCAATTGTGTTGCTTATGTTTCTGTAAACATTTCCGAGGGCGTTTATGAATGTTACAACCCAAAAAGTTTTTATTTGGAATTTTGGACGCGTATGTGTTGGACTCGGAGTTACTCTGACAGTCGGTGACTTCCACAAAGTAAGACAATTTTCACTGTTACGATCATATTGAAATTTATATATATATATATATATATATATATATATATATATATATATATATATATATATATAATATATATATATATATATATATATATATATATATGTGTGTGTGTGTGTGTGTGTGTGTGTGTGTAACTGATTACCGAAGATATGAAATGCAATGAATGTATAAATAAATGCAAATGGAGAAGTGAAACAATGGAACGGCTTCTAGACCTTTCAACGCTCAGTCCTTAACTAGCATACTGCTAGTACCTAAAGGACCGTGTGTCGAAAGGCCTAGCATGCGCTCCGTTGTTTCACTTCCCCTGCATGACATTTGACTATATATATATATATATATATATATATATATATATATATATATATATATATATATATATCTATATATATATATATATATGATACATACATATACTATATATATATATATATATATATATATATATATATATATATATATATATATATATATATATATATATATTTCTCTTTCACGTACTTACACACTTATACATTTATATTGCTTTTCTCTGCACCTCTCTACACTTGAAGAGGATAATCTCGCTTTCTCCTCTATTACCCTAGTGGTTAAAGGAGGGGAAGAGGGAGGACAGGGAGAGAGGAGGGAGGAAGAGAAGGTAACGAGGGAGGAGGGGTGGGGGGGGAGTAGAACTCCAATATTCGTAAATCCCACTCGAACTATCCCCAGTACATTTCCATAATA
This sequence comes from Macrobrachium nipponense, assembly GCF_015104395.2. NCBI lineage: Eukaryota > Metazoa > Arthropoda > Malacostraca > Decapoda > Palaemonidae > Macrobrachium > Macrobrachium nipponense. The sequence goes on from NC_061088.1 coordinate 77,313,799, forward strand.
TATTCCTCCCCAGTCTAAACTCGGCACTCGGACCAACTCTATTCGAACTCCTGTACTCTCTCTCTCTCTCTCTCTCTCTCTCTCTCTCTCTCTCTCTCTCTCTCCTATCCCTAGCTATTTACTTGGAACGCGAAACGAGCAATCAAAGTTGCCTTTAAAGCAATTGCTCTTAAAATGCGCTGTCAGGCTGATAACCCCAGTTCGGTATATTCGGTATAATGACCGATGCATCTAATACATAAATTAACTTTAATAATTTTCAGTAACTTATACCATTTCGCTTCGTCTGTCTCAATTTAGTTTCTGCTGATTTTTATACAATAATTAAATCTAATACTGACACCTACGTATATACATAAAAAAAGAAATCGATCAAAATCTCGTGTAAAGGTTTCATACCAGTTCAGTCTGGAACAGAAACCTCGCGTATTTAGCAAAAGTGAATATTCATGCATTATTGCAATAAATTGAGAAGAAAGCAGG
>NC_061088.1:77319281-77329281 GCF_015104395.2 Macrobrachium nipponense
ACCAACTAAAAAAAAAATCCCCTTCGGTTAACATATATGAAAATATATTAATTCCGAGGTAGAACGAATAGATATTAAAGGACATTTGTAGCTTGATGCACGTATATGAATCACGGTGTGAGATATATATATATATATATATATATATATATATTATATATATATATATATATATATATATGTGTGTGTGTGTGTGTGTGTGTGTGTGTGTGTGTGTGTGTGTGTGCGCCCGTGTGTGTGTATAGAGAGAGAGAGAGAGATTGTTATGATAATTCTGAATCATTCTCCAAATACGGAGACACACTCAGACAGACATTCAGACAGACAGAGGGTCGGTCAAATTTCCGTCCCTAGTAGGGACAGGCGTTGTAGACGTCCGCAAACGGGACTGAAGACACCCCTCAAACCCCTGTCTAATCCAGGGTCCTCTGTCTAATCAGTCTTCCGTCAACGATGGTTACCGACGTTGTAAATCTCAAGACCAAAAGTCCCCCCAAAAATTGTCCCGTCCGTTTTTCTTGAATTTCTAGTAACTCTCACAGTCATCATGTTGCTCTCATTTCGTTCTCTATTTATTTCTCCTTTATCCTATTTTTCCTCCTTATAATTTTTAATAATAAATAATAATAATAATAATAATAATAATAAAATAATAATAATAATAATAATAATAATAATAATAATAAAAATAATGAAAATGATCATATATATATTATATATATATATATATATATATATATATATATATATATATATATGTATATATATATACAAATATATATATATATATATTTATATATATATATATATGATTATTCTTATTAAATTATCATCATGAAGCGTTCGTTGCTGTATTTGCTATCAGTAGACAAAGTATTTATCATTATTATTATTATCATATACTATATATGTATGTATGTATGCATGTGAGTGTGCTTGCACACACATCTGAGTATTCTGCTTTAAATAAAACCATCCCGTATCTTCCATACACCATCCCCTTTATGGATGAAAGCCTTTGAATAGATCAAAGCAACGACGACTTTCATCTACTTTTAGTTCCCCCTTTCGACTGGTATGGTTTTGAGGGGGATGATGGCGGTGGTAATAGCAGTGTGTGTTGGGTGGGGGGGGGGGGGGGGGGAGGATGGGGAGGGGTGGGCATTAGGCACAGTGACATAGCTTTATCTTTAGCGATGCCAAGCAGAGCCCTTTGATTTGCCATTTCTTCTCTTGAAGCCTAAAATATCCCGTTACAGAGGGGAATGCTATGGCCTCCTCTTCTTTGCCGTCTTTGATGAAATGGGAATCATATAGAAAACGGATGCCACGTGCAATGAAACTCTGCTGAGAGTTGAATACCCTCGCAATGACACCAATGTCCTCCGAGCGTGGGCGGCCAGGCCGTTGACGTTGTAAAATTTCTCGCAAGCTTGAAAAAATGGCTTAATTGGAAGCCGCCCTCGCAAGAACGTGACTGAGTGTTAAATTTAAACTGAGCAGGCGTGACTGCTTTCCCCGTGAAACAACTTTCCTGGTGCACCTGGACTTCGCGGGAAAACAACAACAGAATCAATGAGGATCGTAATTCTTTCCTGGGGGTGGGATCTTTTCTAGATATTGACCCCCAAGGGTTTAACCCGGGATGTATTCAACTTTGCGACATGTTTAGTACAAACCCGTTGGTTAAGGATTACAGTAAACAAGTAAAAAATGCGTAATCGAGTTTTCTGTACAGCGTATAATGAAGGCCACCGAAAATATATCTATCTTTCTATAGTCTCTGTATGATGCTGTATGAGCCACGGCCAATGAAACTTTAATCACGCCTATCCTGCATCATTGCCAGAATCACGATTATAGCTAAATTTAACCTTCAATAAAATTAAAACTACTGAGGCTAGGAAGTTTTTAAGATCTGAGGCCAAACAAAAAAAGTGCGCAGACAGAAAAAAGGGAAGAATAAACTGCGGACGGACAGACAAAGCCGGCACAATTGTTTTTTCTTACTCTCAAACCTGTATATGGAATTCTTTGAAAAACGCTACTTACCTAATATCATTCATATTCCTGTAAAGTGGTATCGTTACGTTGATGATTGTTTAGCTGTTCTTCCTGTCGGTATTGATGTAAATGATTTACTCTCTAAATTAAATAACCAGGTACCATCGATTAAGTTTACTCTAGAATTAGAAAAAGACAATTGCCTCCCTTTCTTAGACGTTTTGATACATAGAAAACCATTTCAATGTAAATTCAGTATTTATAGGAAACCATCGTAATATAAAAATATCAATTTTTTCCTCTATGTTTTTACGAGCATTGCAAATTGTCAGTCCACAATATTTGGATCAAGAAATTGAATACATACGAAAAATAGGGAAAGATTTATGCTATCCTTCACATATATTAGACATTTGTTATAATAAAGCCACAAAAAGTTTTATACTGAAATAACAAAACAACAACAGAAAGAAAATTCTAAGAACATTCTCAGTTTGCCTTATTTTAACGGATTTGAAACCGTTAAACCATTGTTAAAAGCTTTTAATGTCAACCTTGTTTTTTCCTATAATAACACACTAAAAAGAATGTTAATAAAAAATGGCCCCAGAGAAAGCAACAACATAATATATAAAATTTCATGTATGGATTGTCCCTCATTCTATCTCGGACAGTCCAGCAAAAGCTTAGAAGTAAGACTAAGCCAGCAACTTACTTTTCATTGTAATTTCAATGTTAGTCGTGGCCTTTTTCATTTAGACCCTTGTATCTGTAACATGTTTAAGAATGACCTCAAAGATATAATTACTGACTTAAATAAAAATCAGTTGCCTTAGATTTATTAAATTTTGTTGTAATGTATGTCTGTCATGTATTGTGAATATGGTTTTGTTTACCAAGTTCCGAATAGCTGTCACCTATAATCCTTTAATTGTCTGGAAATTGTATCTGAGATGATTGTCTTAAACCTTTAATTGCACCCATTGTTTATGCTTGTTTGGGAAGGTTTCTTATCTTCCAGGTGTGTCGGATTCTAGGTACTAATCCCTTTATAATCCCTATCTGTCAGTTATACGAACCTTCTTGTATAGTCTTTTCTCGTATTTATGTCAGTATCTGCTCAGTAAAGGACTTTTAAAGTCGAAAGATCTTGCAGACCTTCGTTTATTTTTCCTTCGTGGCATTTATCTTTATTTATGGATTTATCACGTTCCTAACTTTAATCTAGCCACCTGTGGGGGCAAGCCAGCCTCAATGGGTGCCGGTCCCAAGCCCGGATAAATAGGGAGGGTTGGTGTCAGGAAGGGCATCCGACTGTAAAAACCCACGCCAGAACCAATGATATGAGTCGTGATATTGATGAGAATAGTGCTAGGGCGTACTCCGTAAACGACGCACAGACACATCGCCCTAACTCTGTGACAAGGCGAGGGCTACTGCATCATGAGCGGGTGCAGCTAAAGAAGTGAGCTCTAAATGTTATCAAAATAGGCCAGCTCAATATTGGGTCTATGACAGGAAGAGGAAGAGAGTTGGCGGAGTTGATGAGGATAAAGAGAGTGGATATTTTGTGTGTGCAGGAAACTCGATGGAAGGGTAATAAAGCTAAAGAACTGGGGGATGGCTACAATCTAATCTATAGTGGAACAAATGAGCAGGGTAGGAATGGCGTTGGTGTAGTGTTGTCGGGGGAAATGAAGAATGCAGTGACGGAGGTGAGTAGAAAGAATGACCGCATTATGAGAGTGAAGATATGTTATGGAGGGGAAACAATGAACATCATTAGCGCTTATGCTCCACAAGTGGGTTGCACAGAGGAAGAAAAGAGCCGTTTTTGGAACGAAATGAGTGAGGTAACGCAAGAACTGGAAGAGCAGGAGAGGACTGTAGTGGGGCAGACTTTAATGGACATGTCGGAAATGAAAAGGATGTAATTGAACGTGTGCATAGAGGACATGGGATTGGGGAGAGAAACCCAGAAGGAGAGAGTATAGTAGACTTTGCCGTGTCCTTTGATATGGCAATAGTGAACACATTCTTCAAAAAGAAGAGGGAGCACTTGATAACATACAGGAGTGGCAGTAGGTGCACACAAATAGATTACCTCCTTTACAATAGATCAAGGCTGGTGGAAGTTAGGAATTGTAAAGTTATCCCAGGTGACCACGTGGCCCCCAACATAGGCTCCTTTGTATGGATTTAAAGATGAAAAGAGAAAAGAAAACGAAAACGAATGGGGTAAAGAAAATCAAGTGGTGTAAATTGTTAGGGAGGGAGAATGATAAGAAAAGAGAGTTCAAGAGAAGAGTGCTGGGAGAGGTTGATCTGGGAATTGAAGATGTGGGAGAATGGTGGAGGCATAATGCATCAGTGATTAGAAGACATGGAAAGGAGATACTAGGGGAAACATCTGGAATAGTATGGGAGGAAAAGGAGAGTGGTGGGTGGGGGAGAAGAGGTGGGGGAAGTGGTGAAGGGTAAAAGGGAGGCAAAGAAGAGATTTGAAGAGTCACAGCTGCAGGAGGACAGAGAAAGATTAAGAGAAAGAATCAAAGAAGTAAAAAGGGTGGTAGCTCAAGCTAAAGCAAGGGCATATGAAGAGGTTTATAATGAACTGGGAACCAAGGAAGGGTTGAGTAAGATGCTCAAACTGTCAAAAGTAAGAAATAAAAGAACAAAGGACATCACCCATATTAAGCAAATGAAAGATAGGAATGGTACGGTGATAAAAAAGGAAGAAGACATCCTGAAAAGATGGAAAGAGTATTTCGAACAACTGCTAAATGAAGAAAATGAAAGAAAGAGAGGATGGACAAGTAAACATGGGAATGGTAATGGGGATATCTAGGGATGAAGTGATACGAGCCTTAAAACGAATGAGGAATGGGAAGGCAACAGGACCTGACTTAATCCCAGTCAAAATTTGGAAAGCCTTAGGAGAGGAAGGGGTAGACATCTTGTATGATCTGATGGTAAAAATATTCGAACAGGAAAAGATACCAGAAGAATGGCGGGAAAGCATATTGATACCTATATTTAAAGGTAAAGGGGATGTCCAGGAATGCAGTAACTATAGAGATATAAAACTAATGTCTCACACGTTGAAGATTTTGGAAAGAATAATAGATAGCAGGCTGAGAGAGGAAGTTAGAATAGGGAAGGAACAGTTAGGATTTATGAAGGGAAGCGGCACAACGGATGGAATATTTTGCATAAGGCAGCTAATGGAGAAATTCAGAGAAAAACAACGAGACCTGCATTTGGTATTCATAGACCTTGAAAAGGCCTATGACAGAGTGCCAAGGCAAGAAATATGGAGATGTTTGAGGGAGAAGATGGTGCCGGAAAAGTATGTCAGAATTATTCAGGAGATGTACAGGAATGTGTATACTAGAGTGAGAAGTAGTGTTGGAGAGACGGATGGATTTGAGATAGGAGTTGGATTACACCAGGGGTCAGCACTTAGCCCATTCATCTTCAACATCGTGATGGATGTAATGACCAGGGATGTTAGAGAAGCAGTGCCATGGTGCATCTTATACACTGATGAAATTGTGTTGTGTTCAGAGGGGAAGGAGGAGTTGGAGGGGAGGTTGGAGAGGTGGAGAGCAGCACTTGAGGAAAGAGGAATGAGAATAACCAGATCAAAAACCGAATATATGTGTTCTAGTATTACTGAGGACGGTGGAAGTAGCATAAGATTGGGTGGGGAAGAAATAAAGAAAGTACAGAAGTTCAAGTACTTAGGGTCCGTATTAGAGGACAGTGGAAGCATGGACCAAGAGGTGAGACACCGAATTCAGGCAGGATGGAATAACTGGAGGTCTGCATCAGGGGTACTCCTTGACAAGAAGGTCCCTCTGAAATTGAAAGGAAAGTTCCATAGGACGGTGGTCAGACCAGCAATGTTATATGGAACAGAAACAGGAAGTATGAGGAAAACAGAGGAGAAGAAGATGGATGTAGCAGAAATGAGAATGTTGAGATGGATGTCGGGAGTAACAAGGGAAGATAGGATTAGAAATGCGTATATAAGAGGATCGACAAAGGTAGCTGAAATATCGAAGAAAATACAGGAAGGAAGGCTTCGATGGTATGGACACCTATTACGAAGGGAGGAACGTCATGTTGGAAGACATACGATGGAAATGGAAGTGCGGGGTAGAAGGAAGAAGGGAAGACCAAGAAAGAGATGGCGTGATTGTGTAAGGGAAGATATGGAATTGAAAGGTATAAATGAGAACGAGGCACAAGACAGAGAAATCGATGGAGACGACTCATTCGCAATGGCGACCCCATATAAAAATGGGTTTAAGCTAGGAAGAAGAAGAAGATCACGTTCCTAACTTTCGTGATTCAGTTATACATAAACACATGTATATATATGTGTGTATGTGTGGGTGTAAACAGCTTCACCTTTAAGTGTTTTCCCGTATCTGAAAAGATATCACACGAGGAACTAAGTGTTTTGGTGTTATTCACTTATACAGCTCCATCATTTCCGGAGTTCGAACTTATGTAGATGCTATAACCAAGGTCTAAAGACTGTGAGGAAATTACAAATTCCTTTTGAAATGGGTAAAGAAAGACCCTTACTTCCCAGGACCTTCGTAGATGTTCCCATTTCTACAACACGTTTAAGAATTTCGCCTTGGTTTGACATGTTCAACCCAGATGCATTCCTGGATATGCTTTGTTATTTTGGAAGAACACCTGTAAATAACACAATAACGAAGCATTTCAGGCATAGGTACAAATACTGTATGCAATAGAACTGAATATCATGCAATGGACATTTCAGTTTACTATATTACATTCACATCTACCGTGCATTTAATGTCTAGGCCAGTCCCTAACGACGCTCCTGATTGGCTGCTGATCAGCCAATGACAGGGCTGGAAACTCTCAGTCTCTCGAGAGTTCACATAGGCAAGATGTATGCTCCACCTCTCCTGAGGGATACTTTTGAAAGAGGTATCTCTCAAAAGAAGTGAAACATATGTCAGATGAAAGAGGGCTATAATTAATAATATATTTAATGAACCAAACAAAAACTTCTTTCAGTTTTCTTCTGAAGATTGAAAAAGAAACCCACAAAATCACTTTGTAACTTGTTTACTTCTAAGTATTTACATTTAGTTTTACTCCACACTCTATATAATATGCCATTGTGATGTGCTGACTTTTTTAGAATGCGCAGATTTGTTGCTTTTGCCTTCCTATAGAGACAAGAGTCCGAAGCAATGACCTGAGAAAGCTGATAAATCATTTCTGTAGTTATGTGAGTTCACAAGAGCTTGTTCAAGGTGCCTTTGGAAACTGGCTGTGACCAGTTTTATTGAGGTGTTACCGAAGAGTGTGAGTTCGTGTGTACGTGTGCGCCTCTTCCGTTCATAATGGCATCTTTAGCCAAATCTATGGGAGACTTACGGAGAGGTCTGTGCGAGAAAGGCAGAGCCACGATGGCGGGTGCCAAAGAGTTTCCTTAAACAAAGTGTGTGATTTTCCAGGCTGCAATGGGCGGTTCTAGTGAGGGGACCGAGTGTCCTAGGGGGCTGAGGGTCCCCTGTGGAGGGAACTATAATATTTTGGAGAAGAGATTTGGTGTGACTAATTACTGATTGAGACATTTAAATACTGGGAGGTTAACTGAGTTAGTTTGTCTGTGGGACTTGAATTATTATCTTTCCAGTGTTGATCTTGTAAGAATTTGAGTCATTCAACTAGTATGTTATTTTGAATAAATATTATATTTTTTATAACTCCGACTCTAATTTGATGACCTGTTAGAATGGAGAGAGAGAGAGAGAGAGAGAGAGAGAGAGAGAGAGAGAGAGAGAGAGAGAAGGCTATGCCAGTTATCACCACTCAGGCTAAACGCATACCATGGTGTCAGCGGATGGGTAACAGTTTTGGTGGCAGGCGGTTTAATTAAGAGGCTTTTTATATATTTTATAAGCTGTAGGTACGCTAATGAAGAGACTAGTGACCAGTTAGACAGGGGTTATGATCATGTCACAGACATAATGGTTAGGGGTGTTCGAACGAAAAAGCCTTTTGTGAGATTAGTATGATTTTGAGAATGTGTTGTGTTTCAGTTAATGGCTTGTGGGGGTTAAGGTGTGTCCATCTAGTGGCAGTACGGAGCAAAGAGAATTGAACTAGAGTCATCAATTTTGCCCAGAGCGAGATGCCTCAAAAGAGCTGGTCGGTCAGTTAGAACTGAGACGTTTGTGAGTGCATTCCCGAGACGTCCGTGTGTGTGTGTGTGTGTGTATTAGCGTGTTTCACACAAATTCCGGATTTTTTCTCATTATGAAGGGGTGAGTGTTAAAGAGCCTTTTTTTTTTTTAGTCCTGGGAGGGTTTTTTTTTTTAATCATTTTGTGTTATGGGACTGGTTTAGGATATCCCATTATTTTCCCCATAGTAGCAGAAAGTGACGTGTTTTTTTTATCGGCGCATGTTTAGAAGAGACACATCCGTCTTTGTGCGTGTGTATGAATAGTTTTCATGCATGGGAATCTGTGCTTGAATGGCATTTTTTGCTTAAGACAAAGAGCGCCCACCAGTTCTTACGGGCTCAGCACATTTCTGCTAACCGACCCAGAGGGGTGTTGCAAGGGGAGAGTAGTGATCTGCCTCGGGGGGTACTCAAACACTGTTCAGGGGGGGTGATCTAACACTCAGTGGAGGGTGAAACGTTTTTTACAGTGGAGGGTGAAACTCCTTTTTTTTTCTTCTTCTTCTTTTAGTGGGGGGTGAACTCCTTCTTTTTTTTCTTTGTGTCGGGGTATTGGGGGATGAATTTGCCCTTGATAATGAATTTCCAATGCCAGGACATCAGCTGATAATGATTAGTTAATGATGTGAGATGCCCATAGGGTGTTTTTTTTATTTTTTTAAAAGAAAGATTTTCTTTTGATTTTTCTTTTTTCCTTTTCTTGAATTGAATGAAGAAAAGGAAAAGGAAATGAAATACATATGGGATGTGGCGTATGTTTTCCTTATACTTTGGAAGGCACAAATATAATGGGGTCACAGTGATTACTTTTTTAATAGAGATTTGAGTGGTGATAGGTGGTGAGTGATGACAGAGGGCTATAATTAATAATATATTAATATGCCAATGTGATGTGCTGTGACTTTTTTTGAATGCGCAGATTCATTGCTTTTGACTTCCCATAGAGACAAGAGTCTGAAGCAATGACCTGAGAAAGCTGATAAATCATTTCTGTAGTTATGTGAGTTCACAAGGGCTTGTTCAAGGTGCCTTTGGAAACTGGCTGTGACCAGTTTTATTGAGGCGTTACCGAAGAGTGCGAGTTCGTGTGTACGTGTGCGCCTCTTCCGTTCATAATGGCATCTTTAGCCAAATCTATGGGAGACTTACGGAGAGGTCTGTGCGAGAAAGGCAGAGCCACGATGGCGTGTGCCAAAGAGTTTCCTTAAACAAAGTGTGTGATTTTCCAAGCTGCAATGGGCGGTTTTAGTAAGGGGACCGAGAGTCCTAGGGGGCTGAGGGTCCCCTGTGGAGGGAACTATAATATTTTGGAGAAGAGCTTTGGTGTGACTAATTACTGGTTGAGACATTTAAATACTGGGGGGTTAACTGAGTTAGTTTGTCTGTGAGACTTGAATTATTATCTTTCCAGTGTTGATCTTCTAGAATTTGAGTCATTCAACTAGTATGTTATTTTGAATAAATATATTTTTTATAACTCCGACTCTAATTTGATTACCTATTAGAATGGAGAGAGAGAGAGAGAGAGAGAGAGAGAGAGAGAGAGAGAGAGAGAGAGAGAGAGAGAGAGAGAAGGCTATGCCAGTTATCACAGCTCAGGCTAAAAGCATACCATGGTGTCAGCGGATGGGTAACACATACATCCTGCCTATGTGAGCTCTCGAGAGAGACTGAGAGTTTCCAGCACTGTGATTGGCTTATCAACAGCCAATCAGGATTCTCTGACGTCATAATCCGACCTATTGTTGACCTG
>NC_061088.1:77334281-77344281 GCF_015104395.2 Macrobrachium nipponense
GAGAGAGAGAGAAGGGGGGGGGGGGAGGGGGGGGGGGGGGGGAGGGAAAACAAAACCAATAAAAGAGCCCTCAAAAGACTAGTAGTAGTCAAATAGGCAACATTCTCCTCACAGTTCGTCAGTGGGAGGAAGCAAGACGAGAGCGAGAGAGAGAGAAAGAGAGAAAAAAAGGACGGAGTGAAAGGCGAGGAGGAGGAGGAGGAGGAGGAGGAGGAGGACTAAGGGCCAATTCTGCGAGGGGGGAACTAAATCATTTTCGGCGAATTCCCCTGAATGGGGAGACATAAAAGGGGAGAGTCGAACAGTTCTGTGCCGAAGAAAGTCAACATGACATTTGAATGTCCTCCCGAGTGGTGGAGTGTTGACCTGACTCGATTGGAGTGACGAAATGTGTTCATCCTTCTATCTCACCCTCCTCCATCCCACCTTCGCCTTTTCTATTATTCCTCTCTCTCTCTCTCTCTCTCTCTCTCTCTCTCTCCTTTGCAAGCAACCCCTTCATCTTCCTTCCCTTCCATGCCCCTATCTGCATTCACTTTCTCTCTCTCTCTTTCTCTCTCTCTCTCTCTCTCTCTCTTTCTCCCTTGCAAGCAACCCCTTCCCCTTCCTTTCCTTCCATGCCTCTATCTGCTTTCTCTCTCTCTCTCTCTCTCTCTCTCTCTCTCTCTCTCTCTCTCTCTTTCTCCGTTGCAAGCAACCCCTTCCCCTTCCTTTCCTTCCATGCCCCTATCTGCATTCTCTCTCTCTCTCTCTCTCTCTCTCTCTTACAACCAACCCCTTTCCCTTCCTTTCCCTAAATGCCCTAACTCTCCCTCTCTCTCCCTTGCAACAAATCCCTTTCCCTCCCTTTCCCTAAATGCCCTTTCTCTCTCTCTCTCTCTCTCCCCCTTACAACCACCCCCTTTCCCTCCCTTTCCCTAAATGCCCTTACTCTCTCTCTCTCTCTCCCTTACAACAAACTCCTTTCCCTCCCTTTCCCTACTCTGCTTTCTCTCGCCTTTTCAGGTCAACACTGTCATCCCAATACAGATGTAGGGCGGCTTCAGTACAACAGGGTGAAAGCGACAAAGGCACTGCTGCTGATGTCTTGGCAAAAACTGCTTCACCAATTTGGCAATTGGCACTTCAGCGCCAGATGTCTGTTTATTTAAAGTGGTGTCCCCTTTTCCGTTTTCTCTCAAAGAAAACTGCTGAGATGGCTTTGTCCGTCCGTCTGCATTTTTTCTGTCCGCTCTCCATCTTAAAAACTACTGAGGCTAGAGGGCTGCAAATTGGTATGTTGATCATCCACTCTGTTAGCATCAAGCATACCGAATTGCTGCCCTCTGGCCTCAATAGTGTTTATATTATTTAAGGTTAAAGGTAGTCATGACCGTTCGTCTAGCACCGATATAGAAGCCGACAACACAGGCCACGACCGGACCGTAGCTGAAAGTTGCATGGGCCGTGGCTGAGAGTTTCATACATCATCATACGGTGTACAGAAAACTCGATTGCGCAGAAGAACCTTCGACGCATTTTTTACTTATTTTTTTTATGTCGTGCTAAGGTTTCTTACTGCCATTTTTAATTACAATATATGACCCTGGATAAGCAACAGCAAACTCCACTAGGTTCTAAAACGATCTTCCAAGTTGCTTATTATTCCAGTTTCAATTGAATTTAAAGTATACTTAACCTATATTTTTTTTCTGGTTGGTGAGGTAATGGAGCTATCGCTAATATCTGCAGCTCATATCACTGAATGTAACGTGATTGACTGAAGCTTAAGTTGCTCACCATCAACCAGTGGTTGTAATTCAAATGCATCGCCTAATTAGAAACAAGATACAAGCCACAATGGATATAGGCAGCAGATAATTGCCGTTATGCGCTATTTACATTAAAAGTTTCTACAGGTCTTTAAAGATGATAGATTTTTATTTAATGTTTGCTGTAATATACCCTTATATATATATATGTATATATATATATATATATATATATATATATATATATATATATAATATATAGTTGTATATCACAGCAAACATTAAATAAAAATCTATCGTCTTTAAAGACCTGTAGAAACTTTTACTGTAAATACGCACAAAGGTAATTACTACATCGTTTCACCTTTCACTTCGTGGATTTTGTCTCTATTTACACATTCATCACGTTCCATATTTCGTGGATTCAGTTATACATATACATCTATATCTATATATATATATATATATATATATATATCTATATATATATATATTATATATATATACACACACACACACACACCCGGGAGTAAACTGAAAGAAAATGACGGTCGAAAAAGGAACGGAAAATAAAACCGAGGACCAGAAAAAAAAATCTCATTTTACTGAGCCTCCAACATCATGAAAATCATCGCAGGATAACAAGTCGAAAAGCGATTATTATTTACTTCCCTACTAGATATTATTAACATACAGTATATTTCAGCCATTTGTGCCAGATTAATTCTTTGGCGTCGTGAAATATTCATGGTAGCTTATTAACAGAATTTGCATTGCATGAATAAATCCAGCAGAATAACATTCGGAAAATATTATGTAAACTGCGCCGAGGGGGAAATTCCTGTCCGGCACTGGAGCCATTTATGCATAATAATAATAATAATAATAATAATAATAATAATAATAATTTGTATACTATTCTTGAATGTACGGCGATGGCCTACGGACTTACTACCCAAGGCTAGTGTGGCTCACCGCTGACCCCCTATTTAAGTATGTAGTATAGAATGGGGGTATCATAGCATGAACTTCAAGACGGGACGTAACGTCCCTAAGGACGGGACTTATCGTCTCGGACTTCTTTCCCATTATCCTACTTTTGATGACATCAATGCACTTTCTATGTTAATGCTAATCATTATTATTATTATTATTATTATTATTATTATTATTATTATTATTATTATTATTATTCCATCGGTAAGTTGAAAACAACGCACTAAAATATAAATTCATATATGTTCACGTAGCGACACTTCATATTTCAATCATTTATCTTGCATAATTCAATGAAGCCTAATTCTTTTTAACCTCCGAGAAACTAAAATGAGTTTATTCGGATTTTCGTAGTTGAAAAAAAAAATGATGCTTCATTAAATTGCGCAACGTAAATTATTAAAATGTGAAGACCCTGTGCGAGGTGTAAATATATTAAAATTTGTGAACATATTTTTGTGAGTGTATAATCTGGCCATTTTTCAAAATTAGTTCATGTTGAAATATTTAAAACGACCTTTCATAAAAGTATAGAAACATAAACTTGTAGAGAATACGATAAACATCCGCGGTAATTAAAACTAGCCCCAGGATTTTTTATCACGCAAGTCTCTCACTGGAACTGGAATTTGAATATAACATTTACGACAAAGGCCAAACATTGGGACCTATGAGGTCATTCAGCGCCGAAAGGGAAACTGAGAGTAGAGAGGTTTTAAAGGTGTAACTATGAAACGACTGTTAGGAGTGTGTGGAAAGTAAGATGGAAGAAAGAGAATATGATTGGAGGTACAGTAAAAGGAGTGAGAGGAGTCGAAGTGACGCTGCAGAGAACATCAAGTAATGCCTACAGCGCACTGGGTGAGGTGCACTGACGGCACTATCCCTTTCAGAAACACAAGTCCACATACTTTTTCCCTACAGGTGTACATTTAGCGTTTTAGCTTTGCTCTCTGCTTCCATTATTCCGTTTCTTCAGTCGTTTGCTCCAACATGCAATATGACGTAGAAATTTAACTTTCAATGACCGATAATCATGGATGTTTTGCCTGAATCTTAAGAAAAGAAATGCTGTCAAAAATGAAGCGAAATTGTTCGTGTGGAATGAGTGCAGTTTTAGCCCCTACATTAAAAAAAACAATACAAAATAAATTGCGCTAAGTTCCTTCGGCGCAATCGAGTTATCTGACTGTGCCACGACCAATGAAACTCTCAGCCACGGTCCTTGAAAATATCAGCCACGTCTCTTGAAGCTTTCAGCTAAAGTCTGGTGCTGGCCTGTCCTATAGCGTTGCCAGACGCAAGATTATGGCTAAATTTAACCTTTAGTTTAGTTAAGTATATCTTAGTTTTACCAGACAACTGAGCTGATTAACAGCTCTCCTAGGGCTGGCCCGAAGGATTAGATAGTTTTACATGGCTAGGAACCAACTGGTTACCTAGCAACGGGACCTACAGCTTATTGTGGGATCCGAACCACATTACATCGAGAACTGAATTTCTATCCGCGTTGGCCGAGCCGGGACTCGAACTTCAGACCACCGGATTGGTAGCCGAGCTCGAATGCCACTCGTCCAACGAGGAACTGACTTTAACCTTAAATAGAATAAAAACTACTGAGGCTAGAGGGCTGCAACTTGGTATGTTTTGATGACTGGAGGGTGGATGGACAATGAATTCTCCGTGGGTGTGTGAGCAGTCTTAGTTGCACAGAATTAGTCATTGAAATAAAAGACAGCATTGATAAAAAGAAATAAAATAAAATAAGAAACTGCGAAATCCGAATTATTCGGACAATAAGTTTCCGGACCGAGTTTTGTATTTGTTTGTATGGTGTTTTTACGTTGCATGGAACCAGTGGTTATTCAGCAACGGGACCAACGGCTTTACGTGACTTCCGAACCAAGTCGAGAGTGAACTTCTATCACCAGAAATACGCATTTCTTACATCTCAATGGAATGCCCGAGAATCGAACTCGCGGCCACCGAGGTGGCAGGTCAAGACCATAACGGTCATGCCACTGAGGCGAGTTGCTTTTGCCGTTCAATAAAAGAATGGTCTCCATTACATGATTTGGATCGTTATGATCCGCCGTTTTATATATTACACTATGAATACACTTCATTACTTTTAAAGGGACTTCGACTTCATCAAGGCCGTCGGCCGAAAAGGAACAATAAACCGTATTTTATGGCAAAGAATAATATATATCCGTGAATACAAAGCTTGGATAAAACGGGCTACAAAAAAAAAAAAAAAAAAAGATCCCAGAGCAAAATGCTTCATTTGTCGTTTATATATAAATTTTTTTCCAGTTGCCCCTCATGTAAATTCCTGCATGCAATTCAAATTCAGTTAACGAGCGCCTCTGAATATTACACGAAGCCGAACAATTAATCATGTACAAGTTGGAGAAACAAATAATAAATTCCCCTCGGTTTTTTCGAAACGCGAGAAAACATTTACGAATGAAAATAGTCCGTGAAACTTTTTAATTTTTCGCCGACTTGACAGAAAGTTGTATATCAGGTCTCTGGGTTTTCATTTTGATCAGCAGAAATGACAAGTCTTTTTCGTGTAACCATCAGGTAAACTTTTACCCTTTCTTACATTCCCATCAAGTGGTCCCCATCATAGAAAGATGGTATCCTCATATAAAGTATTCCAGAGAGAGAGAGAGAGAGAGAGAGAGAGAGAGAGAGAGAGAGAGAGAGAGAGAGAGAGAGAGGAATTTAATTTTCGTGTAATTTTTGTTCCTCTATGAGACCAATACGATTTAACTGGTTTAACACATCTCTTTCAAGACAGAACCCTTATGGGTCATAGAAAGATGGTATATAAAATATTCCAGATAGAGAGAGAGGGAGAGTTTAATATTCGTGTCATTTCTACTCCTCTATAAGACCAATACGATTTAACGGGTTTAACAAATCTCTTTCAAAAATGCTATTGAAACATTATAAAACAAAGACACTAATGGTAATATATGTGGATACGCATTCCTAAGAAAACCTTCAAATCCTGACAGGATGGAATGGAGAAATTCACCGCCTCACGTGAGATACATCCACATGTAGGCTAGAACAGAAGCACCAACCTTAAGGATTGTCCCTAATACAGCAAAGGATATCACAAACATACCTCTCCAACTTATTACAAACATATCACAATGAGGTTGAATACAAGTTCACAACCTTCATGGTAGGTGTAACCAGTGCAGTATCAGATTATGCAGCATTTTCCAAAGGTCCTTCTCAATTTACGGTCGGTAATATCTTTCCAACTTGTTTGTAATATGTATGGGATAAGTTGCAGACGTGTTTGGGACATGTTTCACACAAACATACATCTCCAGCGTATTGCAAACATATCACAAAGAGGTTGAATACAAGTTAAGAACTTCACGGTAGGTGTAACCAGTGCTGTATAAGAAATTATGCAGCATTTTCCGAAGGTTCATCTAGATGATGAAGTTCTCTTAACATTAACCTTCGTTTTGCAAGACTCTCATCAAAAACTGATAAAGCAAGAGTCATTACAGCTTCAAATAGCACTGAGCTGATGAGACTTAACCGATAAACTCTATAAATATATCTGTAAGTTAAAATGCAGTTCACACCTGCACGCAGTCTCTAAATAAGCATTACTAATTCTGCCCTCGCGATCGTTGCTAATCGCCTCTGCCTGTATTTTGAGATTACCAGGAAATGAGCTTAAAGGATTACGGTAATAAACAAACCTACAAATAATACAGTTTCCACGAATAAGCCATCAGTTCTCCTGAGCATTACGATTTTATACGCGATGATCTCAAATTATTATTATTATTATTATCTAAGCTGTAATCCCAGTTAGAAAAAAAGTATAATATTAAGAAGCCAATAGCTCCTAATGCGAAAGCAGCCAGCCACTCGGGAAAAGAGAAAGGCACTGATAAAAATCAAAATATTAAGAGCCTAATAAATCCTACTGAGAAAAAAGCCACTTTCGAAAAGAGAAAACCACTGATAAAAAAAATATATATTAAGAACCCAATAGCTCCTACTGAGAAGAAAGCCACTTTCGTAAAGAGAAAGCCACTGATGAAAAAATATTAAGAACACAATAGCTCCCACTGAGAAAAAATCTCTTTCGAAAAGAATAAGCCATTGATAACAAAATATTAAGAGCCCAATAGCTCCTACAGAGAAGAAAGCCACTTTCGAAAAGAATAAGCCATTGATAAAAAATTATTAAGATCCCAATAGCCCCTACTGAGAAAAAAAGCCAATTTCGAAAAGAGAAAGCCACTGATAAAAAAATATTAAGAGCCCAATAGCTCCTACTCAGAAAAAAGCCACTTTCGAAAAGAGAAAGCCACTGATAAAAAAATATTAAGTGCCCAATAACTCCTATTGAGAAAATAAGCCACTTTCGAAAAGAAAAAGCCACTGATAAAAAAATACTAAGAACACAATAGCTCCTACTAAGAAAAAAGCCACTTTCGAAAAGAGAAAGCCACTGATAAAAAAATTACTAGGAACACAATAGCTCCTACTGAGAAAAAAGCCACTTTTGAAAAAGAGAAAGCAATTGATAAAACACATACTGTATGAAAGAAATAACATAGAACAAACAATTAAACTATGAAACGCGACTCACATGTTGAGTGCTAAAAAAAAAAAAATAAATAAAAATAAAAATAAACATATGAATCCCGTCTCAATTTCTGAAGTCCCAACGATGTAGGAAGATTATTCCTAAGTTCGTAAAGAAATGGAACAAAACTCCTTCAAAAACATGTGAATCTAAGTTAATTTTCAACCCGTCTTCGAGTGTTTACCATTAAAAATCAATGACACACCTTCTTTAATTAAGATCTTTTACCCAAAAGTGTTTTCGGGGGTAGTTACCCAGGTCTAATATTATGATATTTACAGTGTTATGTTTATGCTATTACGGTCATCCCCACCGGCCTTTTGTATTAACACCGCAAAGGTGGATACATACTGGGTTAAAAACAGTCGGTCGTTACTATCTAGGAAAGATCCCTTATTGATAATGGAGCATTTAGTTCATTGCCCCATTATGAACATAAATTATCGTCTCCATGTACATTGTATGTGACATTCATCATGACTTTAAAAAAGTCACTAAGTGTAACTTAAAAAAGTAACTAAAAGTAACTAAATGTAACTTTCGACAATTACCAGGTCTTGATATACTTTTATATTCGGTTTACGTAAAACTGACTGGATGTAAAGTGATAACTATGACTTAAGTATCTTCTATAATAATAAAATCCTAGTGGATATGATCTTGTTTAGTCTACCCCGGTTGACAGTAGGGGAGACATGACACAGCCATCCACACCATGCAAACCGGTTTGTCCGCCCCGGTGGGCGTGCAAACATGTTTGTGTTATCCGGTTGGGGGGCAGGGTAGGTAGGTAGGTAGAGGATCGGGAGGGCTTAGCGTGCGCCAACAAGCTCGTATTATTAATGATAATCCCTAGTTTGGATTACCACGACATTCTGGAAGCACTAACGATCCAATTGCCCATCATCGCTGGGATTATGCACTCAGACTCTTACTATCTCGTTCGAAAAATGAATTGGTCCAGTCAGATGTTACGTCCCAACGTTGAAACAAGTTTCGTAACCTTGATGAGCAAACTTTCCTTTAAAAAAAATTTTTTTTTTTATGACTCAGCTCTTTGCAGTAGTCATTTTCATGTCGTTTGTGTTGTAGGTCCGAAACATTGCTTATGAATAAAACTGAAAAGATATCCTGCTAGTATTATTATTGTTATTGAAAATAATAGCCGTTTCTACGGCATTTAATTCCGTATAGTCTTTGCTATTCGTTTGACAATCTTCTCATCAGCGTGTAGCTGGTATATAGAGTTTTCTAAGACTTAAAAGGGCTTTCTGTTGTTTTAATAGTACTTAAACGGACGTTTCGAAGCGAAAAATTATTCATATTGAAAAGGTTTACGAGAACATTCACCTTCAAATCAGTCCTACACATCAGAGAACATTCATATGAGAGAGAGAGAGAGAGAGAGAGAGAGAGAGAGAGAGAGAGAGAGAGAGAGAGAGTGAGAGAGAGAGAGAGCAGAAGGCGACATTTACTGATAATTTCTTTCCATATGAAATTCTTAAGACAATGAAGAAATAATTACGAAGTATTCCGACAGCTAATTCCAAATCTCAAGTTTGACCAAATAAAGATTTCTTATAAATTCAGAATTAAATTTTTTTTCGTTATTCATTACGTATTTATCTATTCTTATTCAATATTGTTTAACTGATTCGCGTACAAGGGCATTCCCCTATACTTAGAAAGAATCTGGACTTAATAACAATTTTTCGAATAGTTTAAAATGCTGAAAATCTGGAAAAAAATTCCTGAATACTTTTTCCAATGAAAATCCATTCTGGATGAACTTAGCAATACCTTTCCAAAAGGACTGAAGGCTCAGTGTTCTAAATTGAAGACATAAAACGAAAGACCCAGGAGACGCGACGAGCGTCCGTCTGTCGGACCGTCCGTCCGCGGGGGACAATCAGTGACCTGTTCGGAATGAGACATTATTAAGGGCCGCTCCATTAGGCTCTTCGGGGCAATGAGTGCATTTGGGAGAGGGGGAACGTTCCGAGCAGCGAAGGGATTGGAAAGCGAGACGAAAGTGACACGACCGCCGCCGGGGAGCGAACGGACAGGAAGGAATGAAAGTGAGCCGGACAATGGGTCGTTCGGAGCCGGTGATCGAGGCTACGCCGAGCAGACGTCATCCAATCAAGCGGACCATTCAGACTCCCGGACCAAAGCTGCTTCATTCGGGGAAAACATCGCACACACCAAATTGAGGCCACGCTGAACCTGTCTGTCTGTCTGTCTGTACGTGTGAAGGACAGCAAGAAGCTTTTCGGATTTGGCGACCAAAATGGAAAATGGAAAACAGTTAAGGCATTTAATTTATCTCTCTCTCTCTCTCTCGTCTCCTTTTTTCCCCCCCCCCCCCCTTTTTCAATCTTCTTTTTCAAGACAGCTCTTGAAAATAGAGGGCTTTTGAAAAAAAAATGAATTTTTGAAAATATTATACAGTGAATCTTTTCTTATGAAAACCAGCATTGGGGATTCAACAAACGTTCTTCTGATTATTTCATTTATAAATAAATTTACATTATCATCATTATATCGATTCAAATCATATTGACTCGATGGCTAAGTTTTACTAAGTAGCATTTATACACGCAATTTAAAAATA
>NC_061088.1:77349281-77364281 GCF_015104395.2 Macrobrachium nipponense
GCGGTACAATGACCAGGAATCCTTCAGTGTGTGAAGTGATCCAGATGACGAGAAAAGAAACAATGGAAACAGAATTTACCAAAACCCAAAAAGATGTATATATTCCAGTAACAATATTTTTAATTTACAAGAGAATTAGGAGACATTTTCAATTAACGAAATAATTTTATTTAAAATACAAAGATAAGATATTTTCTGAAAACAGTGATTTAAAAAAATTAAATATATATATATATATATATATATATATATATATATATATATATATATATATATATATATATATATATATATATATATATATATATATATATATATATTTAAAACCTAATAAGAGGATGTTTCTAAATAACATGTTTTCCTTTTAAACCAAATACGATGTTTCCGAAAAACAATGTTTTAATTCAAAACCCAATAAGATGTTTCCCAATAAAACTTAAGTTTTTATTTAAAACCCAATAAGATTTGTCCCAATAAAAATATAATTTTACTTAAAACGCAATTAGATGTTTTTCAAAAACAATGTTTTTATTCAAAACACAATAACAGGATGTTTTCCAACAATATGTTTTTCTTTTAAACCCAATACGATGTTTCCAAAAAACAATGTTTCAATTTAAAACCCAATACTAGTAAGAGGTTTTCCAATAGCAATATGATTTCATTTAAAACCCAATAAGATGTTTTCCAATAGGAATGTTTACAGTGAATAAATCCAATATGAGGATGTTTTCCAAAAATATATTTTTCTTTTAAACCCAATTAGAACGTGTTTTCAAAAAAAAAAAACAATGTTTTTTTATTCAAAACCCAACAAGATGTTTACCAATAACAATATTATTTCTTTAAAAACCAACGTGTTTTCCTAAAAAGATTTTTTTTATTTAAAACCCCGTAACTAGATGTTTTCCAGAAACAATATAATTTTACTTAAATCACAATAAGAAGACGATTTCCCATATCAATAGGATTTACAACCCAGTAAGATAGTGCGTTAGAGGCCCTACAAAGGTAGTTAGTAATCCACAAGTCATAATGTTATACAGGGTGTTCATAAAATCCCAGTACCATTACAAGTATTTGTTGCTTGTAATGGTACTGGGACTTTATGGACACCCTGTATAAAGGGCAACGGAATGTTCAACAAGCGACCGGAGGAGGAGGAGGACTATAATATGCTTATATGTGACTATGGGATACCGGAAGGATAAAGTATTGGCGAAAGTAAGTAATAGCAATCTAGTGGGTCAGCTTAGTGTTAAATGTCCCAAAATATGGTAACAATGATATAATCTGAATCGTAAGTGTCAAATTTTACAAAAATGAAACCAATTTCATTACGTCCAGAGTTGTAGCATCTAAGTGTATCTATAACTCTGTGACAATAACACAATTACTAGGTAACTGATTCGTTACAGCTATTCTCGAAGGCAGTGGCCAGAATATTTTGAAAATATCATACGAACCAGTGATGAACTGGACTCAAGAAACCTAAATTCACAGTTAAGTTCTGGCAACACTTCTGAGGCATAACCTAAAAATGGCATGAATGCGGTTAGAGTAGTGACGTTGCAATTATGAGTATGCAAATAATCTCTCTCTCTCTCTCTCTCTCTCTCTCTCTCTCTCTCTCTCTCTCTCTGAAATTTATAATTTCTTTATGATTAGTCGACATTAAGTTTTAGCAATTTTGGAGAAACATAAAATTTAGATAGCATAAATGCAGTTAGATCAATGGTGTTATTATCATGAATATGCAAATATTCTTCTCTCGCTCCTCTCTCTCTCTCTCTCTCTCTCTCTCTCTCTCTCTCTCTGAAAATTAATAATTACTTTCTAATTAACTGACAACGCTGGATAAACATTAAATTAAAATAGCATGTATGCAGTTAGAGGAATGGTGTTATTATCAAGAATATGCAAATAATCTTCTTCCATCGCACCCCCTCCCCCCCCCCCTCTCTCTCTCTCTCTCTCTCTCTCTCTCTCTGAAAATTAATATTGTCTTTCTAATTAACTGACATTATTAAGTTTTGGCAACACTGGAGAAACATATGACCAAAATACCATGAGTCCAGTTAGAACAATGATATTATAATTATGAAACCATGAATATGCAAAAATCTCTCTCTCTCTCTCTCTCTCTCTCTCTCTCTCTCTCTCTGAAAATCTTATAGCTTGTTCCTAAACAACTGATATATAGATGACCATGAAACTAGCATATAAAATGTGTGATGGTAATTGCTTCCTAGCGAAGAAAGATAAAGGAAAGGAGAACGCATTTTCGAGAAGTTCGGCAGCAAGGAGGCGTTAGCACATTGTGTTGGAGGTGCCTGTTATCATGATGGTTCTAGAATCGGCAGGAGTGTTGTGGAACTCGTCAGGCGCCGTCGTGACGTGAGAAACGCCGCGATTTCTGATGCAATACCTCGTCTAGATTCATCTAAGAAGTTCTAGTAATCTCAGGAGCCTGTGACGTTCGCCGTAGGCTCCGCCCCCAGAGTGCCGTATAAATACGACGGTCGTAGCAGCAGCAGCAGAGATCGTAAAAGAGAGATCACCAGTTAGTCACAGAGAGATATCCTCAGTAAGAGCCACAGATCAGATTATCAGTGAGAGATCAGCAGCAGCAGAGATCATCCGTGAGAGATAGGAGAGAAAGGGACCGACGAAGGATCAGAAGAAAAGTTGCTCTTCAGGAGTGGACGACCGAGTCATCTCTACGATGGGCAGACTTCGGAGAAGAAAAGGTCCTGCTAGAGGTTTTGTGGAGTTCCTGACTTTCAAGTATCAAGAGTAGACTTTATTTTCTGCAATACGGAGTCAAGAGGACGTCTGGAATCACCGCTCTCCTTTTGTGAAGTCATCGCTTCGAATCACAAAAATAACTAGCATGTATTTGAATTACCTCGCTGTTCCCCCAGTTCATGCAGTGTAAGATTCTGTCTTTTTATGTAAATAGGAGATACCATTCTGCATTTACCTTTGTTAGTAAGCTTGTAAATAAACCTTTGTTGTGTTTGTGTTTCTTTCTATATTCGTATCCCCAGTTTCAACTGTTGGTGTTGAAATATTTATTTTTCTTTTTTTATTTATTTCATATCGAACCTGAAGCGGACCTCTCCCAGAGGCCGTAACAAAATGTAACTTTCATCTTTACCTATACATTCTGTCCACAACCAAGTTCGGGAGCCATCTCAAACGCCCTGATGACGTGAAGAGGTTTAGTAAAAACTATTCTCATAAAAATCATCCTGAAAAAAAAAATAAAACAAAATTCAAACTCAGGTGAACCAAAAAAGCAGCGTTGCTACCCACTCTGTTAGATCAATAAAACAAGGCAGCTTCATCTCCTCATTCCGTTTGTAAATGTGCTCTCCGGCATCAAAAAAACAAAAAACAATTCATTATTCATTTCTCCAGCTTGTGCATGATTAATTCCGTAGTAGCGTGTAATATTCAGAGGCGTTCATTAACTGCATTTGAATTGCATTCAAGAATTTAAATGAATGACATTCGAAGAATATAAATGATAGATGAAGCATTTTAAGTGAGGGGGAAAAAGTTTTGTCGTCGGAACTTATCACGTATTCATTTGCGTATAATTATGCGTTGCCTAAAAATTCTATTTGTTGTTGACTGTGCTGAAGGTGACGGGTCCCCTAAGAACGGACAAAATACAGGTAACTATCTCCGTTTCAAATCTGTAACAACAGAGACGGTCAGAATGCCATCACATCTTGTCGTTTGATCTGCGTGATGTCAATTCTACATTCGTGAGACTTTTTTTATTCCATAGTAACCTGTCTATGATCTTACGTGCGATGGATAAGGAGAATAACTTTACTGCTTCTGAGATACAAAGCAGCAGAGCTTTCTACATCCCACTGACTACAAGACAGCTGCACCGCTACGTTTATATTTTTCAAGCTATCGCTATTTCATAAGGTTTTACAGGCTACATCAATCATTTCTCACGGTTTGTATGAAATGTCCTACTTTCTATAGATGGCTGGCAACAATTCTCCCTTCTCAACTGCTTACAAAAGCTGACTAACGAGGAACCGGCGAAAGTAGTGTCAATGAATAAATAAAACACATGTCTTCAATGTGAAGCAGGGTTGGCAATGATTAAATCAAACTGATTTAAACTGATTTAATCAAGCGATGAAATCACTGATTTTTTCATTTAAAAAAATCATGTTATTTTTTCTGAATTTGCAAGCAAATAAATTGAAAAATATGGTTAGGAGGTTAATACAAACATAAGCATAACTGTGATGCATCTATGTATTTTGATATAAAAAAAATTTCAAGTACATATTTTATGCCAGAACTGGAAACCTAAAAGATATATCAATAGTATTCTGTCATAAAATACATTTTGAGGAGAGAAAGGATTGAAAAACATCTACAAATAAAAAAATATAAACATATATATATATATATATATATATTATATATATATATATATATATATATATATATATATATATATATATATATATATATAAGATCAACAGCCCTGATTTGAAGATTAAAGACTTAAGAAGGAAGCCGGTTACTCTAGAAAAATGATGATGATACAAAGTTATTCTAACAAATATTCATATTTAAACAGAGATGAAATAGCTTGAATAAATGGCCTTTCAAGGATCCATTCATCAAACAGCTGGCAAAGTGGTTAGTGTCGTGACATGCCACTCAGATGTCAAGGGTTCACGTCTCCCTTAGGGCGATGAACAATCAGTTGCACTATATCATAATCAGTTACTGCTGCAGTGTGGGGTCTGCGGTGGGAGATTGAAACCAACATTGTTTGGAAGCTTGAATTTCAAGTTAGTGGCCCCTTTGGTGTGTTTGTTCCAGATGAATGGGTTTCATCTACTGAAATAATAATAATAATAATAATAATAATAATAATAATAATAATAATAATAATATATGGGTCAAGTGTCCCTTTTGGTGGACCATTTGACAGATTAACCAAGTAATAACAATTAATTTTGGGTAAGAAGCGGAAGTGATATTTGACAAGTTATCAATTAAATTAATTCTAAACTTTACACTTTCTGATCTTTTCACCTTTCAGATTCCTAAAATGAAGTTTTCTTATTCGTTACCATTATTATTATTATTATTATTATTATTATTATTATTATTATTATTATTGTACTTAGGAAGCAGACCCTCTCTCAAGCATACTTTATTACAAGTAATGGCTACTTCAGCAGCGTTACATTTGTAGAGAGTTCTTCTCTATTTTCCGAATAGCGGCTTTTTCCGTGCTACTTAAACAGGCTAGTAGAATATGCACTAATTTTGACTGTACTTGATCATGACCTCTATAGGCGCTCTACTAGTCTGTCTAAGTAGCACGGAAAAAGCCGCTATTCGGAAAATAGAGAAGAATCTCTACAAGTGTAACGCTGCTGAAGTAGACATTACTTTTAATAAAGTATTATCATTATTATTATTATTATTATTATTATTATTATTATTATTATTATTATTATTATTATTATTAAAGGAGATCCATACGCCAGTAAGGTATTCTTCCCTCAACAAAGTTTTCACAACTGTTTTGGAAATTCGGCTGGATATAGTCATGCAATGCAAATTTTGTTAATAAGCTACAATGAATGTTTCACGACTCCAAAGAATTAATCATGCATAAACGGCTAAAATACATAATATATATATTTTTTGTAAGGAGCAAATTTTTCAACATAATTTTCGACACTATCGCCACGAATTTTTTTAAATGATGATATTGTTGGAATTTCGGTACACTAATTTTTGGATGTTTCAGGATGAAGCGCAATTAATTCCCCTCCCAGTCTCCTGTTTCTCTACATCTCCTCTTACCTTTTAAAACTCTTATTATTCCTTCCCTCTCCGTTCACCATTCTCACTCCTCCTTGTCCTCCCTCATCCCCTTTTGTTTGCCTCGTTTTTCCACATAATTACTCCACTAGCATCGTATGACAATAGTTCATGAAAGGCTCATCAAAGCTGTAATACGGCAGCATCTCAACATATAGACTCAAGTGGTCTTGCCACTCTAATGAATAACAAAACCCGTTACGTAACAAAGATTCTATATTCTAGCAGCGCTTGTATATTTTCTATATATCTAACAGCTAACAACAACGACGCTACATAGCTGCTAACCTAAACTGAATTGTACTTTATAGGCATTCAATTTAAGAAATACATAAAAAAATGTATCACTTCCAAAATGGTAAAATAGGGACAACTAATCGTATGGTAGCTGAGTTGAAGCGCTATTGGATTTCTTTAATCATTTCCGCTCTCGATCCCTATGTATCATTTTGGCTACATGACACCCCGCCCCCCGGGACCCCCAACAACCACAGAACTACCCCATTCCCAAATTCTTACGAAACTATACTCTCATTGAGAAGTACTCAGCTTAGGCTGGCTGTGAATTTATTTAAGTAAATAAATAAACAGATAGATAAATAAATAAATAAATAAATAAATAAATAAGTGGATATGCGTCGATCTTTATATTATGAAACTGATTTTCTATTCAGTAAATTTATTTTATTATTTATCTTATTCTTTTTATGTATTTTATAAAATGCAGGTACTTCCGAAGTAAGAGCATAATAAATATGCGATAAATCTCAAACATGAATTTATTTTAATATATAATAAATACTTTCCGGAATAAGAGCATAATAAATGTACAGTAATTCTCAAAAATGGCTATATTATAATATATAACTATCACAATAAGGTATGGCAGTATCTTCAGTCGTAAGATATACTTGTGCGATCATCGAATTTTGAACCGAGACTTAATATTGACTAACTAACGGCTTTAAGACTTTTCACGTTTGGTCACGCTTATTGGAGTTCGACAATCTCCGATGAAGGGACTAAAAACAAAATACTTAAGTCTCACCAAAATCGTGAAAAAATATAGGAAGTCATCATACCTAAGCGTCGAAGCGGTTCCCGTAATTATGAATCTGTAATATTGTTCAAATTCCAACGTTTCGTACTTCTGACGGAAGCATTATCAAAGAATGAATATTTCGTGGTCCCGTTTTTCATTCCTGCAGGTTGCCGTAAAAGGAAAACATCAATACTCTTTCCGGTGTAAGTAGTGTTAGATCCTCGTTGGACGAGTCTGTTGAGTGCTCGACTACCGATCTCAGGCCCAGGGTTCAATTCCCTGCTCTGCCAACGTGAAATCAGAAATCAGAGGAATATATTTCTGGCAATAGAAATCCATTTCTCGATGTGGTTCAGATCCCACAATAAGCTGTAGGTCCCGTTGCTAAGTAACCATTTGGTTCCTAGCCACGTAAAAATATTTAAGACTTCGGGCCAGCCCTAGGAGAGCTGTTAATTAGCTCAGTGGTCTGGTAAAACTAAGACACACTTAACTTTAGTGCGAAAGTCATGAATTCTAAGTGGGCATAAGTACGCATGCCCATACCCTATACTGCTGATACAGCGGAATTCCTAAATTTCAGCGTCCTATTTTTTGCAATGTACCTGGGGTGAGGTTTGCTAGGATGATGCCCTATCGTAAAAAAAGAAAAAAAAGAAAAAAAAAAAAACCATGCTGGTCACCTTCCCAAGGGCTGATCATATACCCAAACGTCACATAACCAGAGTTGTATATATTTGCATATGCACAAAGAAAGCAAGCAAAAGTCAAGGTCTAATTAATAACTTTAAATGCTGAATCGAGGAAGAACCACCAGTTTAGCATAATTTCCAAAGGATTAACATCTCTACAGAAATGTCATCAGCAGCGCTTCAAACTGCCCTTTACACAAACACATACACAAACACAGCATTTGTAGCCCTCATTAACGTGATTTTTCCGAAGTCTGACCTTCAGAAACTCGACAGTAACAATATCCTTCGGGTGAATAGACCCCCAGTAGAAAAGACATTATTATCTTCACAAGAAACTGACTTTCATAGAAAGGGTACTGAAAATAATCTTCCAGCAAATGGGCTTGAGAAAAAGGGATTGTAATATCCTTTCCGCGAATAATCGAAAATAATAAGGACACTGAAAAGATCCTTCTAGCAAATGGATACTAAAAATACTAGAAATATCCTTCCAGTGAATGGACGTATATCGAGCAAGAGGATTCTAAAAATATTATTCCAGTCAATGGGCGTTGAAAGGATGCAAAAAATATCCTTCCAGATCATGGGATCTAAAAGAATACTAAAAATATCCTTCACGATCATGGGATCTGAAATAAAAAAAATATCCTTCCAGATCATGGGATCTGAAAGGATACAAAAATATCCTTCCAGATCATGGGATCTGAAAGGATACAAAAAAATATCCCTCCAGATCATATGATCTGAAAGAATACAAAAAATGTCCTTCTAGATCATGGGATCTGAAAGAATACAACAAATATCCTTCCAGATCATAGGATCTGAAAAGATACAAAAAATATCCTTCCAGATCATAGGATCTGAAAGGATACAAAAAATATCCTTCCAGATCATGGGATCTGAAAGAATACAACAGGAATACAAAAAATATCCTTCTAGATCATGGGATCTGAAAGAATACAACAAACATCCTTCCAGATCATAGGATCTGAAAGGATACAAAACATATCCTTCCAGATCATAGGATCTGAAAGGATACAAAAAATATCCTTCCAGATCATGGGATCTGAAAGAATACAACAGATATCCTTCCAGATCATAGGATCTGAAAGGATAAAAAAAATATCCTTCCATATCATAGGATCTGAAAGGATACAAAAAAATATCCCTCCAGATCATGGGATCTGAAATACAAAAAATATCCTTCCAGATCATAGGATCTGAAAGGATACAAAAAATATCCTTGAAGATCATAGGATCTGAAAGAATACAAAAAAATATCCCTCCAGATCATGGGATCTGAAAGAATACAAAAAATATCCTTCCAGATCATGGGATCTGAAAGAATATAGCAAACATTCTTCCAGATCAAGGGATCTGAAACGATAGAAAAAAATCCTTCAAAATCATGGGATCTGAATGGACACTAAATGCATCCTTCCAGTGAAAATGCATAAGCAAAAGCGAAGACAAAAGTATCCTTCCAGCAATGGACATAAGCAGAAAGATATTTGAAAGGATACTTATAATAGCCTTCCAGGTAATGACGTAGGTGGAAACTACACTGAAAATATAAATATACTTCCTGAGAATGGACGTAAATGGGGAGAAAATAGATGTGAGTAGAATGGAATTCGAAAGGATACTAAAAAATATCCTTCCAGTGAACAGGCATAAGTAAAAAAGATACTACAAAATTCCTTCCACTACATGGGCATAAGCAGGAAGGAATCCGGTAGGACACTAAAAAAATATCCTTTCATTGAATAGGCATAAGTAAAAAGGATACTACAAAAATCCTTCCACTACATGGGCATAAGCAGGAAGGAATCCGATAGGACACTAAAAAAATATCATTCCACTGAATAGGCATAAGTAAAAACGATACTACAAAAATCCTTCCAGCACATGGGCATAAGCAGGGAGGAATCCGAAAGGATACGAACGCAAACAGAAATAGAAGCATAAATATTCTTCCCGCAAGTGAACCTAAGTAGAAAGAAAACGTCTATCAGCAGCTTTTCAGTCTTCAATCTGCTTTGACAATTTCGTCTTTTTTCATACCTGAAAATCGAATTATTCGAAATATATTTTTTCCTTCCCTCCCTCTCCCGAAAGGTTATTATGAGATGTGCGTTACGAAAACTCGAAACACTTTTTTAATTCTTTGAGAAGCGCGATGGTTATGGATAAAACATGAAAGGAAACCGTATTCCGTTTTCTGTAAAAGAAAACTATTGGCAGTGGTTTATTTGTTTTCCTTGTCCGTCCTGCACTTTTCCCTTTCCCGTCCCCCTTAGATCTTAAATACGACTACTGAGGCTGGAGGGTTCCAAATTGCTATGTTGATCATCCACCCTCCTCTCATCAAAAATACCAAATTTTATTCTATTTAGTTTTAATTTGATTCAAAGTTAAAGTTAGCAATGATCGTGCGTTTGGCACCGCTATAGGTGCCGACAACACAGGCCACCACAGGGGCGTGACTGACAGCTTCATTCGTACAGCATTATACGCCGTGCAGAAAAGTCGCTTGCGCCGAGGAAACTTCAGCGCATTTTTTACTTGTTTGGTTTTTTTCATTAGTATGGGAACAATTTTAAAGGAATATCATCTACAAAATAGTTTTTAATCTCCCAGCTGTAGCCCGCGAGGATCCAGAGGAACGTATTTCTGGCGATTAGAAATTCATTACTCGATATAATATGGTTCGGATCCCACAATAAGCTGTAGGTCCCGTTGCTGAGTAACCAATTGGTTCCTAGCAACGTAAATAAAAATCTAATCCTTCCGGCAAGCCCCAGGAGAGCTGTTAATCAGCTCACTGATCTGGTTGAACTAAGATATACTTAACGTAAGACTTGAGGGCGGACAGAAAAACTTCGGATGGATAGACAAAACCATCTTACTAGTTTTCTTTTAAAGAAAACTAAAAAAAAAAAATCATAGTTTTTTCAAGGAGTAAGAGGCCGTGCTAACAATAATAACAACAACACTGTAGGTCTACAGTCTACCTAGAGAACATTCCTACATCAATCTTATTCTCGTCATATTAATATGTATATGCATTTTTACAGTAGTAGCAACGAGCAAAACTTTGGGGTTAAATAAAGGCGAAAGAAAACAAGAATTCTATGGCCGTCGGAGGTATAGTATCATTTAATCAAATTTATTAAAAATTTAACGCCACTGCCACAAACGTAATTAGTTTCTGGGTAACCAATTAGGTGGGATTTATTAGGTGAAAGTTGATGGGGGCCAGGTTATAATTATATGGCCTCGTAAAACAAACACATCAGTCATTTCTATGTTAATTACTATAGCATAAATAATAATTGTTGCATGAGTTATGATTCCCTGAATTATTTTTTTTTATGCGAGCCTACTAACTGCAGCGAAATTTAATTTACCGGCTCTTATTCAGACAAAGGATTTGATACGATTCTTGAAATTAATCGAAAACTCAATTAGAGTAATTTGCCCGGATTAAACCAAAACGTCAAAATTTAATCCTAATCCATTAAGTCTATTCTCTACAAATAATTCGCCGGTACCACGCTCGTTTTGGACGCAATGAAAAATTCATGAATATTCCCACCTTTCTCTCTGTATCACACTCGCGGGGTAATTGGGCACTCCCCCCCCCCCCCCCCCCCCCCACACACACACATCACCCGCCCCCATCCAACCCACACCCCACATACACCCATCCCCAACTCACACAACGGAGTGGAAGCATCATATAAGCTTTTTAGTTTTCCGCGAAAAAAAACTATTGAGATGGCTATGTCTGTCCGTCCGCACTTTTTCAGTCTGCCCTCAGATCTTAAAAACTACTGAGGCTAGAGGGCTGCAAATTGGCATCTTGATCATCCACCCTCCAATCATCAAGCATTCCAAATTGCAGACATGTAGCCTTGGTAGTTCTTATCTTATTTACGGTTAATGCTAGCCACCATCGTGCGTCTGGCAGTTATGAAATCCTGCCCCGTGTTGGGAGGTGGAGTACATTCCTTGTAGATTTTCATTGCTCAACATTAAGTAAAAAACTTCCCATTTGTGTACAAGATGGCCTTCGTAATCCTTCACCAGTAAAGCTTCTTGGAAAACAGCAGTTCATATACTCCAATCCATAAGGAAACAGATCTCTCCTGTACTCAGAGTATTCTAATAAAGGCAATTCATCAATATATATATTGAGAGCCGCTCTCACCCCAGCGGGCTTCAGTGAACACCTAAGATTCATGTACATAATCCGAAGGCGTTCGTACGCTAATTACGTATAAACGGATGGAATCCTCATAATTTTGAAGATGTCCGATATATTCCCACCTACTAAACAAACGATTTTGATCCAAATAACTAAAAAAAAAAATACGCTATACAATGACATGAAAGACCACGTATACAAACTCACAGCAATGACGCAGAGCTCTGCGCATTTCTATAACAATTACAGAAAGTGCTCGGTTATAGCTGCACATCCATTTGGGCCAGTGCTGCGGACAGTATCAGTATTGGAACAGCAACTGGCAATTCAATTATTCCGGAGGACGTTCTCAGGTCTCGCAACTGCCACCTTCATGGGCGTTTAGATTGGGGATCCTGACGATCCTGCTGAAGAGCGAGAGGGACTTCGGTGCTCACCACTTACTGCACCAGAGGAAGATGAGGAGCGGCCCAGGAGGTGAGTGAAAGAGAGATCGATGTAAATCGCCTGTGTTACAATGGTTTCAGTAGTAGTAATAATAATAATACTAACTAGAAACTTCAAATATATATACATATATATATTATATAATATATAATATATATATATATATATATATATATTATATACACACACATATATATATGTTTATATATATATATATATATATATATATTATATATATATATATATATATATATATAGATATGAGAGAGAGAGAAAGAGAGAGAGAGAGAGAGCGAGAGAGAGAGAGAAGAGAGAGAGAGAGAGAGAGAGAGATATGGGTGTAAACTTGAATTTTTAAATTTTGTACATTACTATTATAATTATATTTTCTACAAAGTTTCAAGTACTATATTGACCTGAAACTTTGTGGCTATCAAAATCACACACACACACATACATGCATACATACATATATATGTATATATATCTATATTCATACATATGTTTGTAATTGTAGTATTGTGTGTGTGTGTGTGTGTGTGTGTGTGTGTGGTACGTACCTTATCTCGAACTTTTCTTTAGAAAAGAAGAGTGAAGCCTTCTAGAGCCATCTCTTCCAACTGGGATCAATGCACTGCTTCCTTGCTATTCTCTCTCTCTCTTTCTCTCTCTCTCTCTCTCTCTCTCTCTAAGCCTACGTGACAGTTTTGATCCTTAACAGCTGACGCACCATCAGTTACATAATTCAGAATTCTGATGAAAAAAAATTAGGTATATATAATAGTTAACAGATATGACCAAATTTTTCGTTTCTTGCCCATTATCAAAAATACTATATATATATATATATATATATATATATATATATATATATATATATATATATATATGAAAGCCTACAGAAAGCTCAGGTCAAATACACCGATTCTACATCCTTGAGGATCGGTCAATTTGTCAAGTAGCCTATGCATATTCAGCGAAATCTAAATTATGAAAACAAAAAGCTCTGGGTGTTTCATTTCAGTTTTTTGCCTGAACTCGGCTCTCTCTCTCTACATATATATATATATATATATATATATATATATATATATATATATATATATATATATATATATTTTTTTTTTTTTTCTACCTTTTGACATTTCCTACTATATTCTTCCTTATATTCTCAAATGACTCCTCTTGTGGACAAACTGAAATTCTTTCCTTAAAAAAAATAAAAATAAATAAGTAAGTAAATAAATAATTGAATAAATAAAAATCCAAGGAATCCTAAAAAGAAATATGAAAAATTGGGTAGAATGACGACCTGAGAAGTGACCGGACCTTCGCATGATTACCAACAACGCCGAAAATAAGTGGAGTCTTTCAGTTTGCTTGCTTTCTACAACGCCCATCCGTTAACGTTGCCTAACTAAAGCGAAGGCAAGTGAGTGAGAGCGCGAGCGCCCTCTGGCGTTGCAACTCAATAAACTAGCAAGTGGGACGAATGACATCAAAAGCCTCATTGGACGAATCGGGTCACGTGGAATTGGCCCTGATGGTCAATTGAGTCCCAGATCGAATCAATGGCGAAGACTCCTGAGACAAATGATGATATTACGTGGACGAAATGGAGTGTCGCCTACAGCCCTGCTACGCCTCCGGGCCCACCTCCCTAACCCCCCCCACCCCCCCCCCCCCCATCCAACACCCTCTAACTCCCAGGGGGCCCCTCCCACTGACCCAAAACAAAGGGCCAAGCCTTACCCCAGTGTCCGTTATCCTTGAACCAATATGGCGTCGACGTCGGCGTGCCTCCGAACAAAATGCAATAAATGGCATCAAATATGTAGCGACGGCGGCGAGGCTTTTGTACAAAGGCGTGGAATGGAAACTGCTCTCGAAATTTGATAGCATAATGGTGCGTAAAATAAAAGCAACAGCGAATAACAGTCAAAATATGAATATTGCCCCCAGCGACGCTACTGTCACGGTCGATGAAGGGATAAATTTCAAAGAATCACACTGTGTCCAAAAATGCCAGCCATGGCGTCCACGACTAAGCGACTTTTTGTCTATGTGTGTGCAGCAATATTTTCTAGCGAAGTTCGACGGAGCAGGAGCGAAATCGAAAAAGAATGCAATTCCCATAAGATATCTATCTGTAAATATAAATAAAATGAAATAAATAAATATATAAATTCTGACAGCGTTCTGTGAATGACCAGCAATGGCCTGATCAAGAGATTCACTTTCATGTCCCAAGTACTTGTGGTTTAAAACCTCTATTTTCTTTCAACTCTCTCTCTATATATATATATATATATATATATATATATATATATATATATATTATATATATATATATATATATATAACACACACTATACATAAACACACATATATATACGAGTGCATGCGCGCGCGCGTGTGTGTGTGTGTGTGTGTGTGTATGTGTGTGTGTGTGTGTGTGTGTCCCAGGTTGCAACATTCTTCTTTTGTTCTAGGCAACGTAGAAAAGGGGGCCGGTATAATAGGGCTGGTTTATCAGAGACCATGTTTCTTTCTAAAGTACTCGAATTTCCAGCTTTTTCAATATCCCAAGGAACCGTAAATAACAAAAGGGAAGAAATATTATCTCTCTCTCTCTCTCTCTCTCTCTCTCTCTCTCTCTCTCTCTCGATCCGTACGCACATTAATACACTTGTCTATTACATACAAATTTATGAATTTGC
>NC_061088.1:77366781-77376781 GCF_015104395.2 Macrobrachium nipponense
GCCTGCTGGAGGGTTTAAGAATTCAATTAAAAAATTGGCTGGAAAAGTTGTTTATTGTTACAACCCACTTGCACTTGTATAGTTGTTTTTTCTTTTATGCTCTTCACTTGCACTTGTGTAGTTTCTTTTTTTTTACACCTCACTTGCACTTGTGTAGTTGCTTTTCTATCTCTCTCTCTCTCTCTCTCTCTCTCTCTCTCTCTCTCTCTCTCTCTGTGGCTTATCTTTCTTTGTTAACAAGAGTAAAAGATCTAAAAATGAGGAAATATTATAAAAAAATGCCATATCTATTCATATATATATTTGTGTGTGTAAATATAATACATATATACATATAATATATACGTACGTACACACACACACGCATATATATATATATATATATATATATATATATATATATATATATATATATAATATATATATATATATATATATATATATATATATATATATGTAGAACATATATGTATAATATATTGGTTGCTGCATATTAATTTTAGTGATGTGAGATTTGAATGCAAAAAAAATAAGAAACAGAGAACCTTAATCTATCAGTATGTGGCATACAAGAAAGGAACTAATAATACACATAATAATGTACATAAGAAGACGCGCATGCCTTAGGTCTTAATATGCATAGCAGGTATAGAGTTACAACTTGATTATTTTAAATGGGAGAGAATAACAACAATAAACCAGCGAATTGCTTTGAAGGGACGTAAAAATATTCATACTGTCCAGGCAATAAGAAACGAGAGAGAGAGAGAGAGAGAGAGAGGATTTTTTCGCCAACGAGAGATAACGATTACCTCGCCGAAGTTAAGGATTACCTCGTCGAGGCACTCCCGTTTTGATTTGATAGCATTCATATCATATATATATATATATATATATATATATATATATATATATATATATATATATATATATTTTTATTAACAACCCACAACAGTCGACTGACAACTAAGTATATAGTCCACTTCACTAGTAAACAGCGGCACACCAGATTTTAAGAAACTGTGCCCCTGAGGTTTTTCCCCCTCCCGCAACCCTCGCCCAACCCCCACCCAACCTCTTCCGGTTCGAGATTCGAACGAGTAGCCCAGTTGTGACATGCCAAGTTACAGCTTGATGTGTGCCTAACCTCCACGAGAGAGAGAGAGAGAGAGAGAGAGAGAGAGAGAGAGAGAGAATGGTTTCCACTAAGGTAGCGAGATGCTGATGAAATGATGGCACACATTTTGGCGGAGTGCTGCCCAGTCATGTGTATCTCTCTCTCTCTCTCTCTCTCTCTCTCTCTCTCTCTCTCTCTCTGCCACTTGAGCTACGAGACCAAAGAGAGAGGCCAAAGAATGGCCGTCACATATCTGTTAAGTGTTTGCTTGGTAACAATAAATTTTTCCGTGAGCAGAGGAAAGCCCAAAAAAACAGACTTTCACTGGTTGACGGTGCATTCTGCGAGCTGAGCTGTTCATATCAAACTATTGACGTTCATATCTGTTCCCGAGAGACAGGAGAGATCTTAAACGCATGTCTCGCTTGCTGAGGACGCGCTCTGAAAGCTTACCTACTCAAAAGCGCTTTATAAAATTAAGGTTTTACTGTGGTTTTACAGGAGTCTCATAGCTAACTTAAATGCTTCATATTCATAACTGCAGTCCAGGCCCAACACATCTGTTAATTTTTATATTCTTATATTGCTTGTGGAATGTAGCCTGTAATACGGCAAAAATCCTCTGGCAATGTCTCAAATTATAGCAAAAAAAAATAATAATAATAATAAAAAATAAATATGTAAATAAATAAAATGAGCAAACATTATTTACCATGGTCCTAATTTTAAAATTTTGTTAAGGAAAAAGGCCGTAGGCGTCACATTCTTGTAAAAGAATTTCATACTAACCGAGGCACTTCCTAAGTTTGTCCCAAGAAAAATCAAATAAAGTCATTTTATAAACATCCTTAGCTCACATTTGTCTCTCTTCAATGTGCATCGCCTACTGTTCTTATCGATATGGCTCTGAGTGGGAAAGAAATCAACCACCATTGCCTTGTTTCCCCAGGTCTCACTTGAGTGGAGAAGAGATTTGGCCGCTGTTTACATTCTTGTGAAAATTTGGTCTCTAAGACACAGTTTGATGTTGAGTTCTTTATCATCATTATTATTATTACTATATATTATTATGCAATCCCATTACGATCGGATTTACTACTGACATAGTATGTATTAAAGCCCTTGTGATATCTAGGCTACGGGAATTCATTAAGGATGAGTAATCTACGCTATCTTAAAGAAAATATATTACGATGCACTGCATAATTTGCATAATCAGGGGCGCAGATGTTTGTTAATTATGATAATTTTGAAGATATAAGGCTCGTAGGCAAATTTCTTCGGCAAAATACGAGGGGGGCCAAAGTTAAAATACGCGGATATTAATTCCGAACTTGCTAGGTTGAAAGTTGGAGTAAAAATATAAAATTAAACAAATAAATAACTAAATAAATTATTGAAATCAGATACAAGTTAGATGTTACTTCCCTACGAGAGAGAGAGAGAGAGAGAGAGAGAGAGAGAGAGAGAGAGAGAGAGAGAGAGAGAGAGAGAGAGAGAGAACAATTGTGGTTGCGGGTAAATTGTTTCTCCATTTACTTTTGCTATTTTTATGATAAAGGACATGTCAAAATATTGTGTTCCTTTTTCTTTTCAAATGCAAGAAATTCAACATTTCCCCTCTCTCTCTCTCTCTCTCTCTCTCTCTCTCTCTCTCTCTCTCTCTCTCTCTCAGGCAAACAATTGACATACTGCCGTAACCATAGCAGTGCCATTATTACTGTAGAAAGATGGTGACTAAACGTGGAATATGTAGAAGCCTTTCAAGACCAAGTAATTGCTAGCTAGTTATCGAAGTTGAGCGGCGGTAGAGACCTTCGTGCCGGCTTTGTCTCTCCGTCCGCCCTCAGATCTTAAAAACTGCATAGGTTAGAGGGCTGCAAATTGGCATGTTGATCATCCACCTTTCAATCATCAAACATAACAAATTGCAGCTATCTAGCCTCAGTAGATTTTATTTTATTTTAGGTTAAAGTTAGACTTTAATCGTGCTTCTGGCAACGATGGTAAAGACACTGAACAACATCAATTCCACTGAAGAAGAGTGTAATTCGACATGAAATCCTCTTCAGTATCAGTGCTAACTATTTCCCATTACCTTCTGTTTTTCTTTCTAATAAGCACCTTATTCTCTGGAATCTAGAATTCAAAGTCAATGGCCCCTGTGTTTGTTTGTTTGTTTGTATGGTGTTTTTACGTTGCATGGAACCAATGGTAATTCAGCAACGGAACCGATGGCATTACGTGACTTCCGAACCACCTCGAGAGAGAACTTCTATCACCAAAAATACACATCTCTCACACCTCAATGGAATGCCCGAGAATCGAACTCGCGGCCACCGAGGAAGCAGATCAAAACCATACCGACCACGCCACTGAGGCGCTTCAATGGCACCTGTGGGCTTGGTCGGTATGAACGGGGTTCATACCGAAAAATGAATGTATGTTTTCTCCTGGCACAATAATGATGTCAAAACTAACCTCTAAGTCAATTTTGTTTTGAGAGCCCTGAAAATATGTGACAGAGAACTTAAACACATTGAAGATGTTTTCAAAAAACTTTGTTACCCTTCATATCTTATTAATAATGCCTTTAAAAAAGCCAGAAGAATATTCTACATAAATTCCTCTAAAGTAAATGACAAAGAGAAGTTTACGAATTGTCTTGCACTCCCTTTTAATCCTCACCTAAACAGAATACGGAAAACTGTTAACAAAAATCACAATGATAAAATAAATATAGTCTTTAATTATAATAACACTATCAAGAGACTTCCTATACATAACAATAGCACAATGAATCACAAACATGTTGGGTTTACGAGATTCCCTGTTCAGAATGTGACTAAATATTTCGGGGAAAGTGGTAGAGGGCTACCCACTAGAATCGGGGAACACAAAAGAGCATACCAGTTGCATGCGGAAAACAATGTATTAGTTAGTCAGTCTTAAGGTCGATCACCGCATAACTCGGGAAGATTCTAATGTAATTTTCAGAAGTAAAGATGTAAGTATAAGAAGGCTAGTGGAGGGTGCGGCGATAGACAGTGGTTTTTCCATAGAAGGCAATAAATCTTTCACACAGGAAGATATATTCACCAATAACCTTATTTCCAAGAAATATATCAAAGGCTTTAAGAATAAAGAACATTATGATAGTGTTGTCTCTTTAGCCACATCTGATGCTGCGGTTGCCTCTCTTTCTCCCGTTCAGGTAACTCGGCTACTTCCAGTAACCGATGCTGCCGGCGCCTATCCTGTTGAAGACCATCAAAACGACCCCGTTGGGCAAGGACCAATTAGACGTTCCAGACGACTGGCGGGGCTTTCATCAGAAAACGACGGCATTGCCTGATTTATGCTTGAAGACCGGTTCCATTGTTTATAAAAAAAGTCACTTAATTTTTTTACTCCTGTTATGTTTACTTCGCTGAGGTGCTATATCAACGTGTTAGATTGATAAAGGGAACCGAACAGATTCCCGAAAGCTATCTTTGCTGTTTTTAAATTGAAATATATGTACATTTACATACCTGTGGATTTGTTTCTCCATTTGAAGACTCGTGCAACTATGAGGATTTATTATTATTATTATTATCATTATTTTCTTACGCCTCTAAATCACTGGCTCCTTTTGACTTATATATAAAAAACTATTCTTGGGTTTTCATTCCCATGATTTGCTCTGACGAAAATATCTGCAGTAAAAAACGTACATGTAAACCGATACAAGATACCAAAAAAAAAAACCTCACCTTACCAATCATGGAAAAAGAGAAAGGAGAAGAGTACGAGGAGGAGGAGGAGGAGGAGGAAGGAGGAGGACCTGCGAAGTAAAATTCGCACGAAGTTCATTTTTCATCGGCCTCAATCGCGAATCCAATTAATTGGGAGGGAAAATTAATTTGGAATGGCTTCATCATACTAAATAATCCAGCTGTTTCAATCAAAATACAAGAGCACTTGGACAGTCGGGCTGGGAGGGGGCTTTCACTCTTTTTCTTTTAAATAATTTCAAACCTCAGGTGCTGTTGATACACGCGAAATTAATCCATCCAATTGTTGATGAGGTCTTCCGCATGTAACAGTTAATAATTATCCGTCACTTTCCGTACAAACAGTTGATGAGTTGTGTGATTGGCCGTCCGTGATAGTATTATCAAACGTTTTAAACGGGCGTGAATTTCCTGCAATTCTAGTGAAACGACCTGATGTCTAGATGGAGATATTAAGTGTATATATATATATATATATATATATATATATATATATATATATATATATATATATATATATATATATATATATAGAGAGAGAGAGAGAGAGAGAGAGAGAGAGAGAGAGAGAGAGAGTAATCTTTCATTTAGGTATCCTTTTCCTACATTGTAGACTTACTTTGCCACACCTTCCTTATAATTCTCCTTATCTATTCCTTTTTTAATCATATATATATATATATATCGATATATATATATAATATATATATATATATATATATATACATATATATTTTAACCCACAACTTTTTCCCTAAATAAGTACGTCCACAACTGAAAAATCAACTTAACAATCAGTGCCACATTCGCTTTTTAGCTGCTTGAGAAAAAGCGATTATTAAATAACTTTATTATTGCACTAACTATTGTAGCCTTTATTTATACCAAAATAAAAACAACAGCGAAAATAGTATTTTTAAGTTCGCCCTGAATGTTATCGCTTGTGTTAGATTGAATCATTTACAAAGGAAAAATTAACATGGAAAATGATACCTGGCCTCAGCGTTGCTTATTTACCCTAACGGCAATCCAACGATTGACTTGCTAATGGAGGAGGGAAGAATACTGAAACATTTACATTTACATTACCGTTGGGTAATCGATGCGATCTCTCTCTCTCTCTCTCTCTCTCTCTCTCTCTCTCTCTCTCTCTCTCTCTTTGTATATATATATAATATATGTGTGTATATATATATATATATATTATATATATATGTATATATATATATATATATATATATATATATATATATATATATATATATATATATTATATATATAATATATATAATATATATATATATATATAAAAGTGTGTATTGTGTAAATACCTATGTCTGTATATGTAAACACATTTGGAGAGAGCATTTCAATTATCCTAGGTTAACGATTATAATATATATTATATATATATATTATATAGATAATATATAGATATATAATGATATCATATACGTAGAATCCCACAAGGCATTTTTTTACCAGATACATATGAAATTGTAATAGCCACAATGCCTTCTTACCTTCTCAAATTCTTCGCAAAGAATTGAGGATTAAGAGGGCATTGTGGCTATCAAGATTTCATATATATATATATATATAATATATATATATATATATAATATATATATATATAGTATATATATATATATATATATATACACGTGAGCTTCAACAACATGAATAGAGCCATCCCTCTTAAATAGAAAAGTAACAAGGATCTTCTGGTATCAGATTAAGAACTATCACAGTTCCCAGCATGAAGATTTCAACACCAAACTGAATGCTGAGTACTTGTAAGTGTTAGGACGTTACCTCTATATTTATTCGTCTTCACTGTCGAACGCAGTGACATCGATTTCGTTTAAATGTGTTTCTTGGAAACATTTATTTTTCTTTTCTGCTCTTCAGTATCATCCTGAGTTTGTAGTTGGCAATCGAAGTTTACTCTTCAAGAAGACTGGCTTATATACGTATATGTGCGTGTGTGTGTGTATATATATATATATATATATATATATATAGTAGATATATATATATATATACATATATATATATATATATATATTTATATATATATATATATATATATATATATATATATATATATATGTATATACAATATAAGTGCGTACTATCATGCTTAAATATGATTCTCACTTCTCACCGTTAACAAAACTTTTTTAATTTTAGCGCTGTTCTTGCCTTTTTTGCTTCTGTTACCGGATGTTACGTAAAACTAGACTATCCAAACAAAACAATCCTTGAAGCTACAAACATCAGAAATAAAAAGAAAGGAAAACACACATTTAAATAAAACTACAGAACGGGAAGAAAAGAGAATAAAAAAATAAGAGAAAGAGAGAAGCAAAAATTAAGCTAGAATACTAAACTAGTTAGAGAAAGATTTGTCGGAGAATTTCGAACGAATGTGCACAGGACCCTTGAATTTTTTAGGACCCACCGATTTCTCGACGTGACTTGGTCGACTGCTCCACATTTCCCGGGTCGTCCGGGGAGCGGTTTTAGTCTCAGATTAAATTTTCAGAGTGTGGAAGAGATCAGTGCATTCCTGGTCATTCCTAATCTGCCAGACTTGGTAAATCTGGTAGGAATGTATGTACTATATATATATATATATATATATATAATATATCATATAATATATATATATATATATATATATACATTATATATATCTACACATGACTGTGAAATATTTTCTGTTAATACACAAATCCATCTAATATAAGGAGCTCATAAAAACAATCCTGTTGAAGGAGGGAGTTGTTACCCGAGATACGTAGCGTTAACTTTTCCACCATTTGGAGTTATTATGGGCTAATTTTATTAAAACTGTGGTTGATGTTTATTGTGGCTTTATGTTAGTGCAATAATTTAACTCATTATGTAATATATATATATATATATATATATATATATATATATATTTATTTCAAAGGGCTGGGAACAATCGATTTTGACTTATATCATACAACGTTTATCGCCTTAGTTCCTTGTGACGGTACCATTCTAGAGGGACAAGGCGTTTTTTTAAATTTGAGAACAGCAGAGTTTAGGGCAAGATGCTTAAGGATGCTCTTCTTACACAGCTACTTAACAAGAACAACAACAAACATCTTAAACTATGTTGAACATTATGGAACCCCCGCCGTGAGGAAACCGATGATTGTCCAAATGTTAGTTGCAACAACCAAATGTGCAAATAGCTGCAACAACCAACGGTCCAAATATCAGTTGCAACAACCAACGATCCAAATATTAGTTGCAACAACCAACGGTCCTAATATCAGTTGCAACAACCAACGGTCTAAATATTATTTGCTACAACCAAATGTGCAAATAGTTGCAACAACTAACGGTCCAAATATTATTTGCAACAACTAAATCTCCAAATAATGGCTGCAACGACCAACGATCCAAATATTAGTTGCAACAACCAAATGGGCAAATATTAGTTGCAACAACCAAATGTCCAAATATCAGTTGCAACAACCAAGATCCAAATATTAGTTTCAACAACCAAATGGGTAAATATCAGTTGCAACAACCAAATGTCCAAGTAACAGTTGCAGCATCCAACGGTCCAAGTATTAGTTGTAACAACCAAATGCAAATATTAGTTGCAACAACCAACGGTCCAAATATTGGTTGCAACAACCAACGGTCCAAATATTGGTTGCAACAACCAAATGTCCGAATATTTGTCGCAACAACCAAACGTCCAAAAATTACTTGCAACACATGAGTCCTATCCCCAAAAAGATTATTTAGGAAAAACATTGTTCTAATCATTAAAATGGGTCCGTGGTTTGCTTG
The DNA here is from genome assembly GCF_015104395.2 of Macrobrachium nipponense. Classification (NCBI taxonomy): domain Eukaryota; kingdom Metazoa; phylum Arthropoda; class Malacostraca; order Decapoda; family Palaemonidae; genus Macrobrachium; species Macrobrachium nipponense. The sequence continues at coordinate 77,375,515 of NC_061088.1, forward strand.
GTTATAAAACAGGAATTAATATAGAGTTTTGTCTAATGTCATCTTACGCCCACTTCCCACGCCTTACACCTTCCACCACCTACAACCCTCTCCCAACTTCAGCTCCGCCCACTCCATTCCTGTCCTGTCCCCCCCCCCCCCCCCCCCCGCCCCCCTCTTCCTTTCCTCCAGTAACTTTTCTACTTTATCTCCATCTCTCCCTCCCCTCCGGCACTTCTCCATTAAAGGATTTTCTCTGTTAAGTTGTCATAAAAATATGACGAGTCCCCACCCCCCACCCCCCCTTTTTTGTGTGTGTAATAGAGAAGTTTCGAGTCTAGTTACATTTCTCTGTTTCCCATTTCCAGAAGAAGCTTAAATAAGAAGAAGAAAAAGAAATAGGTAAGAAGGAAAAGTGACGCCACTTACAAAAAAGGTCTTGAATAGACTCTCTCTCTCTTTCTCTCTCTCTTTGATTTCCTGTCTCCTTTGTTCAGAAGTCGAGATCTTTCAATATTTGTATATATATAGGCTACATGACACACAAACACACAGCACAGACACACACACACACACACACACACATATATATATATATATATATATATATATATATATATATATATATATATATATATATACACACGATGTGCACTATATACTTATACATACATACATACATACATACATACATACATATCTATATATATATATATATATATATATATATATATATATATATATATATATATACATATATATATACAGAGAGAGAGAGAGAGAGATAGAGAGAGAGAGAGAGAGAGAGAGAGAGAGAGAGAGAGAGAGATCTATATGCATTTATTTATTCATTAATGTATGAAACCTAAAAGGAAATACAACGGGCATACGAATATCATTAAGAGCACAGCTTAGAGTCTAATTATAATTTGTTTTATTTACTTTATTTCCTTCTTTAACTTCATCTTCTCTTTCATCAACAGCTTTACTACATAAGGAATTATCGCAATTTCCTGACTCCTGACATTCTTCTTGAAGTTCATTCTGAAAGCGACAACACCTTTAGGATATTATAAAATCATACCATAAATCATATAGATACAGAAATACAGATCGTAGAAGACTCGTGTATATTCTTGCTTTCCTACATATATTCGGTCAATTTAATTTCCAGACGTTATTCAACTTGTTCGTCGCTTGGTTAGCATTTTGTAGTCTTTCATTAAATTCCTAAATGGTTGAAATACTCTATTACATCATTCCTTTCTGCATCTAGAGTAATTTCATT
>NC_061088.1:77381781-77389281 GCF_015104395.2 Macrobrachium nipponense
GTCAAGAAAAATCAAGCTAACATGAACAGACATCTTTCAGAAATATATTATTAAATTTGAACGAAATGATTAAGTGTTAGTTTTTAAAAGCGATATAATTGCGTTTATAACATTTCAACAGGTATTATGGGTCGGCAGCTGTCGAACAACCCAATTAAATCTTCATTCTCGCTATCTACTTGAAACCTTAGAAGATATATCCTTCATAAATTTCAAAATCCAACTTGAACTACAACAAACTGTAATCCAGATTTCTTCACAGTGGTCAACAATCCTCTTTAGCATTCCCTAATTAATCAATATTATGGTAGCGATCTTCACACGACCGAATGAAAGACTGATCGACAATACAGTGTCACAGCAAGCAAAAAAAAAAAAAAAAAAATAATAATAAAATATCAGTATTAAAAAACAAAAAATATGGATAGGCCACTCCTATTTCATCGCATGTACGTTTTAGGGACGAAACAGAGCAGACTGATCCAAAAAAACAAAAAAATTGACCCCCCCCCCCCCCAAAATCCCCCCCCCCCCGCCAAAAAAAAAAAAAAAAAAATACCCAACATATCGTGGTGTAAAAACAAAGAGCTACTCCTATTTCATCGCACGTACTTTCAAGAAGATAAGTCAAAATAGTAAAAATAAATTTTATAACAGGGACATGTCACTGATTCGACCAGAGGAAGGAAAATAGCACTCAAAGACTGTTTTTTTTCAGCCGAAGTACCTCATTTTTTATTATTCCATTACATACAAAAACTTCAGCTGTCTGCGTTGTCCCATTTTCAAACCAAATTGCTTCAAAAGATGAGCTCATTAAAAGCTCTGCACGACATCAAAATCTTTCAAGCCACTTTTCTCAGAATGGGGAAAAAAATGGCTTACGCTTGTTCGTCAAACTGGGGACGGATTTAGACAACCCACGAAAACCTAAAATTCTGTTTCGGTATCAGGAACAATTTTACCGCGACCGGAGACGAAGAGGGAAAAAAAGTCGTTTGAGTTCGTGGATACTACAACGGTTAAAAGATACATAGTAGTATTCAGGCCATGAAACTCCTATTGATAATAAGCTACCCAAGACAGCATCTCTAATAATAATAATAATAATAATAATAATAATAATAATAATAATAATAATAATAATAATGAAACCAAATGGGACTAACGAAAACGGGCTTCAAAAAAGAAACTCAATTATCATGGATCTCGGGGTGTAGTTCAGTCATTTCGCCCAAGATATCAAAATGCCGCTGTCAGAGCAAGAAATACTAACAACTCTCATCAGATAACTAGTGGACAGAATCAGAAATGAATTTATTACAGGAACAGTTATTTAAAGGAAGGAGAAGCATCGAAGAAGACCCAGGAAAGAAGACTACAACAGATCATGTGTCTAAAAGGGTAATGAGGGCCATGGAGGTGGAGGGAAGGATAAGAAGAGGAAGGCCAAAGTTCAGATAGAAGGATAAGAAAGCAAATGACAGGCGGGAGAAAGGCTTAAGAAGTCAGGGTACATTGGACAGAGGAAGGTGGAGAAGGCTGACAGGAAACAGCGACCCCGCAACGAAATGGGCAAAGCAAAATATGTGTTTATAAAGCCTGTTTATGAACAACTGGAAACCGCCACTGAATACGCAAAGGCAATATAGTGTCGGTCCCCTGTCAAAAGAAAATATTACCATTTAATACGACAAAAGCATTAGGCCTACTTATCCCATTTCTAGGAATAATTTAACCTATTACCCCAACAATCACATCAGCCTAACTATAAAAACTGAAAAATACAAATAAAAACATAAAAGCATCCACATATACATAAACATATATATCTATATACTATACAATACATACACACACGAAACATGGTATATATATATATATATATATATATATATATATATATATATATATATACACACACACATACTAAACACAATATATATACATACACACACATATATATATATATATATATATATATATATATATATATATATATATATATATATAATCTTCATAACACGTAGATGAGATATGTCATATTGTCCACAGGGGAAAAGAGAATAAAAGACTCTAATACTCGATAATTTCGCCTTCCACCAGGCCTCTTCAAGAGCTTTATTTTAACTAAACAGTAAAAATAAAGCTCTTGAAGAGGCCTGGTGGAAGGCGAAATTATCGAGCTACTAGAGTCTTTTATTCTCTTTTCTCCTGTGGACGATATTGACACACAGACACACACACACACACACACACACCCCACACACACACATATATATATATATATATATATATAAAGCCAGAATTAAGCGTTCATGTCAGGTTTACGTTACTGGATTAACATACTCCCAAAGTAATTACGTGAGTTCTTTTACCTTAACCAGGATTCGAGCCAATGATTTTTAGGGTTGGGTGTTTAACGAAAGTGGCCACAATCATTCAGCCATATTGCATTGTTTCGAATCCTAGTCAGAGAAGGGACTTTTGGCATTATATAATTCATTGTGGATGTAAGTTATTTCCAACGTGAAGGGAGTTTTATATTAACTGAGTTATTTGTATTCTAATATTGTATATACATACAGATATATATATATATGATATATATATATATATATATAATATATCTATATATATATATATATATATATATATATATATATATATATATATATATATATATATCTATATTACCTAAAACAATCTTCAGCGGGATAAGTCTTAGTATATCCCTAAACGATTATATTATGCAGGGCAGCTGTTCGCACGTAATTTTCTTCTAATCTTGAGCGATGCCCCAGTTGCATGTAAACTCTGTATTGGGGGAATTTTCTTATAATGCCGAGAAATTCAATGCTGCTCCATTTCTCGCCTCAGGTAGTAAGGTACAAAAGTTTTTCGTTAAATAAAATGCTGCACACATTAATAAAGAGTTCTCTCTCTCTCTCTCTCTCTCTAAATGCTATACAATATAAAAAAAATTCTAATATTTAGCAAATAACTTTATAATAGACAGTGCCTTAACAATTAAATTCTCTTTCTCTCTCTCTCTCTCTCTCCTTTCTTCTCGTCCTCTCTCGCTCTTCTTTTCTCCCCTTCTCTCCCCCCCCTTTTTTTTCCCCCTCTCCTCTCTCTCTCTCTCTCTCTCTCTCATACTGCATACTGGTGTATCTAAAAAATCATCCAAAATTACTATTATATCAAAAAGGCTTAATAAAAGATTGTGCCTTAATAATGAAAATCTCTCTCTCTCTCTCTCTCTCTCTCTCTCTCTCTCTCTCTCTCTCTCTCTCTCTCTCTCATACTGCTGCATTTAGAAAAATCAACCAGAATTTCTATTAATTCGAAAATGACTTTATTGAAGATTGTGCCTTAATAATGAAAATCTCTCTCTCTCTCTCTCTCTCTCTCTCTCTCTCTCTCTCTCTCTCTCTCTCTCTCTCTCTCAATTCTAGATATATCTATAAAAAAACCAAACAAAATTTCTATTATATCGAAAAACCTTAATAAAAAATTGTGGCCTAATAAAGAAATTCTCTCTCTCTCTCTCTCTCTCACTACTTATTTATAAAAAATCAAATTCGCTCTTTCTTTTTAAAACACTCACATTTAAACATATTGCAACCTCGTCACAATCACCATTATCTTCATCATGAGACAACGAGCAGCCTGTGTGTTCTCGAGCACACGCGAATATTTTATGAATAATTGTAAAGAATTGGAAAAGATATTTATTCCATTTATACTCCCAAGGCTCAACGTCGAATTCTAGAATATATCAGCATTTAAAATTATACGAATAATATTCAAGTCATTTAAATTTTGCCACGAAAATGTATATTTCTTTTCCTTGTGTGCTTCGTCATTCTTTTCATAATTCTTTCTCATTTATTTGATGGAATTGGGTTCGAAGGAAAATTATATAGATAGGATCTGATTCGCAATGCGCGTACGTATGCACACGATCACTTACACACACACGCGCGCGCGCTTTCTACATATAGTTTACCTTTCTTTCCATCAAGAGAGAGCCATATATATCTGTGTGTGTGTGCGTGTGTGTAGTATATAGTACATGTATATATACATCTAAATATATTCATATATTTACACATAAACGTACATACAACAACAGAGCACCTACAAGGTCACCACACACACAAAGTAAAAAAAAAAAGAAATCACACGCAGCACAGATTAAAAAAATAATAATAATAAAAAAAAAAAAAAAAAAAAGCAAGCAGCCGCTTGAAAAAGAATCTCGCAGGACGATATATATTACAGGATATAATTCTCCCTCCACCTATAATTCTAATCGTGGTGAATCGTAAGGAGACCCTCCATCACTCCTATCGTTTATGGGAGTTGGAGAGAACTGCTCTCTCCTCCGATTTATGATCTCTACAGAGGTTCCTCAGTTATTCCTCGGAGGAGATTTCTCATAATTCACGTGTGTGATTTATGCCATGCATAAGCGTGAAGTGCATCTGTAGATGTACTACTACATGCGAGTGGGGATGTTTGTTTGTTTTGTAGGGTGTCTTTACGTAGCATGGAACCAGTGGTTATTCAGCAACGGGACCAACGGCTTGACGTGACTCCCGAACCACGTCGAGTGAGTGAACTTCTATCACCAGAAATACACATCTCTGACCCCTCAATGGAATGCCCGAGAATCGAACTCGCGGCCACCGAGGTGGCAGGCAAAGAACATACCGACCACGCCACTGATGACGGCACATGTAATTCGTAAGTTTCTTAGCGTGTGCATTTACGTGTGCTGTGTATAGCACATAAAAAAAAAAACAATATATACGCATGTTAACAATGTAACCAAAGGAGTATATGTATAATATGGATCTTTTTTTTATTTAAGCACTATGTATGTAGTTTTATATACAGATTATATATATATATATATATATATATATATATATATATATATAATTACATATATATATACATATATATATATATATATATATATATATATATATATATATAAGTCATATCACATTTCCGTGATTCATATACATATATCGAGCTACAATGTCCTTTAATATCTAATTCGCTCTACCTCGGAATTAATATATTTTCATATATGCTTAACCGAAGGGGAATTTTTTCTCGATAATATATTTGCCTGGACCAGGGCGCGAACCTATGGATCCTTTCAAACCCAGGAACGTCAGTGAAGCTTTACCTACTACACCACCGCGAGAGGCTAAAAGTTCATGTCGCCTCTCACCCTCATATACCTTTCGCGCGCAGGTAATTAGTGGTTTGGAGACAACATCAACCCACCTCGCCTCCGGTAGTGTTTGTAGTGCTTTTGACAGCACGTAGCCAATCTATAAGTCATATCACATTTCCGTGATTCATATACATATATCGAGCTACAATGTCCTTTAATATCTAATTCGCTCTACCTCGGAATTAATATATTTTCATATATGCTTAACCGAAGGGGAATTTTTTTCTCGATAATAGATTTGCCTGGACCAGGGCGCGAACCTATGGATCCTTTCAAACCCAGGAACGTCAGTGAAGCTTTTACCTACTACACCACCGCGAGAGGCTAAAAGTTCATGTCGCCTCTCACCCTCATATACCTTTCGTGCGCAGGTAATTAGTGATTTGGAGACAACATCAACCCACCTCGGCTCCGGTAGTGTTTGTAGTGCTTTTGACAGCACGTAGCCAATCTATAAGTCATATCACATTTCCGTGATTCATATACATATATCGAGCTACAATGTCCTTTAATATCTAATTCGCTCTACCTCGGAATTAATATATTTTCATATATGCTTAACCGAAGGGGAATTTTTTTCTCGATAATAGATTTGCCTGGACCAGGGCGCGAACCTATGGATCCTTTCAAACCCAGGAAGGTCAGTGAAGCTTTTACCTGCTACACCACCGCGAGAGGCTAAAGTTCATGTCGCCTCTCACCCTCATATACCTTTCGCGCGCAGGTAATTAGTGGTTTGGAGACAACATCAACCCACCTCGGCTCCGGTAGTTCGCGCCCTGGTCCAGGCAAATCTATTATCGAGAAAAAAATTTCCCCTTCTTCGGTTAAGCATATATGAAAATATATTAATTCCGAGGTAGAGCGAATTAGATATTAAAGGACATTGTAGCTCGATATATGTATATGAATCACGGAAATGTGATATGACTTATAGATTGGCTACGTGCTGTCAAAAGCACTACAAACACTACCGGAGCCGAGGTGGGTTGATGTTGTCTCCAAACCACTAATTACCTGCGCGCGAAAGGTATATGGGTGCTAGGCGACATGAACTTTTAGCCTCTCGCGGTGGTGTAGTAGGTAAAATCTTCACTGACGTTCCTGGGTTTGAAAGGATCCATAAGTTCGCGCCCTGGTCAGCAAATCTATTATCGAGAAAAATTCCCCTTCGGTTAAGCATATATGAAAATATATTAATTCCGAGGTAGAGCGAATTAGATATTAAAGGACATTGTAGCTCGATATATGTATATGAATCACGGAAATGTGATATGACTTATAGATTGGCTACGTGCTGTCAAAAGCACTACAAACACTACCGGAGCCGAGGTGGGTTGATGTTGTCTCCAAACCACTAATTACCTGCGCGCGAAAGGTATATGAGGGTGAGAGGCGAACATGAAACTTTTAGCCTATCGCGGTGGTTGTAGTAGGTTAAAAGCTTCAACTGACGTTCCTGGGTTTGAAAGGCTCCCATAGGTTCGCGCCCTGGTTCCAGGCAAATCTATTATCGAGAAAAAATTCCCCTTCGGTTGGTAAGCAATATGATGAAAATATATTAATTCCGAGGTAGAGCGAATTAGATATTAAAGGACATTGTAGCTCGATATATATATATATATATATATATATATATATATATATATATATATATATATATATTATGCCTGATCACATCACCGTGATTCATATATACGCATTAAGCTACAAATGTCCTTTAATATCTAATAAGCTCTACATCAGAATTAATATACTTTCTTATATGTTAACTGAAGGGGAATTTTTTGTTGATAATAGTTTCGTAGGCTCCCGGGCGTGACCCAGGAACCAAGATATATATATATTATATATATATATATATATATATATATATATATATATGTATGTATGTGTATATATATATATATATATATATATATATATATATATATATATATATATATATTATATATCATATAAAGTGCGCTGCAGTCAATCATTTAACAACGATGCTGGAACAACCGTAGAATGGAATGAGTGGGGTACACCATAATGCGCTCACGAAAGTTAATGACTAAAATTGGGCCCACTTATTGTCATCGTGGTTCAGGGGACATGTGCTAGGATGTCGGTATGCAGCAGTAGTATCCTTTTGAGTCTCTCTCTCTCTCTCGCTCTGCTCTCTCTCTCTCTCTCTCTCTCTCTCTCTCTCTCTCGTAGAGGTCTTAGAGAGAAACTAATGACAATTATAGTGTTCTGTG
>NC_061088.1:77394281-77404281 GCF_015104395.2 Macrobrachium nipponense
AATATGGAATGTTAGTCCATATATATAAAAGACTAAAACTAAAGAGGTCAACCAGATTGCTTGCAGGAATGTGATCAGACTAGAGACGCTAAAGATAACATGCCGTCACCTGTAGTCATTCAATTGTTTATAAACTTTAGTCCAAGCTTCCTGCTTGAGACAAACACCGTGACCTATAGCTCAAGCGGCCTACGTGATCTGTAGCGTGTCTCATTTGGATTGTATGTTCGTATGAAACTATGTCATTTGATTGTATGTTCATATGTTCGAACTACTCTCTGTTCCTTCATAACTTGTAACAGAGATGGTAGACAGGCAGAACAGAGTTAGCTATCGTCATTAGAAGACCTGTATCTCTTTACCTAAGCTTTATCATGTAGAGAGAACAGAAGTAGCCATCATCATTGGCAGAAGCGATCAAGCTATCGTTATTAGAAGACTTGTACAATCATACCTGATCTTCACCATGTAAAACTTCAGAAGAATATATATATTTTTATACTTCGTGTTTTCTACAAGAACCTCCTCACCATGAGTTTAACACATCATCGTCATAAACAAGAAGTATCCCGACTTCGTAGTGATCTACAAACCCCAAACACTCCATTGAAGATGGAGGAAGTGCAATACCAACCGACTTAGCGTAAGATTATCGCAAGTCTAACATTACCTCATAGGGCGCCTTATCATACAAGGCACGAGCCCTAATATTGGTGGCAGTGGACCAGAAGAACTCTACAACTTCTCCGAAGAAATATCAGAATAATGAAGTATCATATAAGAACTCTTCAACGACGACGAAAGCAGCAGATTCTTCAAGCAACTTATTATCATCGTTTAGTGAGCGACTTCAGAAAACAACAGGAACTCTTTAACGACGACGAAAGCTAGAGATTCTTCAAGCAACTTAGTATCATCGTTAGTGAATAACTTCAAGAAACAAAACCGACGTGTCCTTTTTCCTACGACAACGCAAGCTTCGTCTCTCATTAGAATCATTCAAGAAAACATCGTTAGTGAGCGTTTCCGGCACTCCAAGAAACAAACCGAACGCGTCTGCAGCATCGGATCTTTCAAGGGCTCGAATCATCGAAACAACGCGCACGGGGGAAACTGAAGCCAAACCAGGTCATCCGCTAAATAGAGAAGGAGGACCAAGGCCGTGTGTCGTTATCGGAACACCGTGACTTCCCACAAAAGCAAGCTAAGTACAATTTTTTTATTCATTTGGAGTAACTTTGAGTGTTTCCTTTGCAGGTCGAATTTCGTTATTCCTGTGGCTGAAGTTACGAGACATTCTTAATCTTACTTTTTGTTTTTTTACAGAAATTATCTACATCATTGAGATTTCGCTACTGCGAGTTTTTTTATCTTTGAGTGTCTGTTTCCAGAAGTTCTACTGAAATATCATAATCATATGCTATGTTAATTTTATCATTTTGGGTGATTATTAATCCCTTACGTAACAAATCATATTAAACAGTGAATATGCGTTTACGCAGTGGACGTCTGTATTTATACAGATGCATGGATAGGGTCGTTAAGCACCGTAGTGATTAGAAAACACACAAAAAACAAGTGGAACACCCGTACAAATCTAGATAAATTAGAGGTAACACTATTTCGGGTCATGACAATAAATGCTCCTTTGCAAGTCCCGATCGCAGTTTTAGCCTTGAGTTTTTTGAGTTATATAAAATATCGAACCTCAATGACTCAACTTAACTTTAAAAATATGGCTGGATTGCAAGGAATAACATGTCTGTAAAAAACTTTCATCAGCTAAATGCGCTGACCAGGATCCCTCACTATTTTCAAATTTTAGCAAAGAATGAAGTACAAACAGTTAATATGGAATGCAGTAGTGATAACTTGTCTTATTAGTAATCACTCAGTTCCTAATAGTTCGTCATTCATTGCTTTATACGTAACCAGCAACATAATGCTAAAAACACACAATACGTTGCCGATGGTAATAAAGAGAAGGATCCTAATTATTACAAAAAGAAATAGAAACAGTAGCCCGTTCAGAATCAAACAAGCAAACTCGGTGACTGTGTCACCTAGTCAAGCGGTCAAGGTCAGTCAAAACTGCCGAAGTATTCAAAGCATAGCAAATTCCACACAATAAGCGACTCTAGCAGAGTGGGGAAAAGCGATGTTGGTTCATATATGCCAATATCTTTTTGAATTAAAAAGGATTTTTCCTATGAAACACACGAACTGTATAAAGTAATTCAGAGCATTTTTTTGTTTTTTTTTTTTTTGGTTTTCGTTTAATTTTAATACATTAAGTTATAATAAATACTGGTGGATTAAGCCCAACTGTACGCGCCGTAAAAATGAGAATATCTTGTTTTATTTCTTTAGTACACGTAATATCTTGTATTTACGGACTCACCGTCTGTTGTTCGAACTTCCCTAATGAGAAGTCCGGATAAGCGAGCGTTTACAGATACCTCTATAGTTATAAAAAAACATTGATCTGTATCTAGTGTAATTGTAAGATATCCATCTAGGGATACACAAAATATTATCTTACATCCTGCAAAATAAGGCGTGTTTATCAAAAGAAAATCCTATAAACCTTCAAACATATTAAAATCAGTTTGAACAAAAAAGAGACAAATAATCAAATAATAACTTATATAAAGGAACTATACATTTGTCTCATAAATCGTAACATTGTTCAAATGACCCAACAGAATTCTCCCACAACCGCAGTCGCACTTTGCACGCAAAATCTCGAGAAGCATGCACCCTCGAATGTCTTAGTGCGTGTAAAAAGACTTTGCTGGGAAATGAAATTTTAATCCTTCCCGACACTCTGAAATATAACAATTTCCGCGAACAAAGCCCTAGACACGGTTGACTAGCAGCAACAAGTTAATATAGTAATCCACAAAAACCTATACATATAAATATCGCATTTTTTTTTATTGTTGCTAATTTTTAATCCCGCCCAACCAGTCGTAGATGAATCTCTCTGATAATCTATCTAAAGTAATATCCGTAAAGTCATTCAAGCAGAGGTGATTCAGCAGAAATTTTTTTTTTATCTTTTACCTGAATACCAGGAAGTTTCTCCACTGGCGAGTGATCTCTGGAAAAAACGGATGTAATTTAACACAAAACACGGTCTAAGGACAAACATAAAGCTATTTACGTACCTTCGTATAGATTCTCAATGAAATTTCAAAATAGAGATAAATGACGAAGTTGAAAAATGTTAGTAATAGGAGTCATTAGGAAATCAAATAAGCCCATATAATTTTCCCTCAAACGTCATGCCATAAAAGATCGGACTTGGCGTATCTGCGTAGATTTCTGACGCTTAAACAAGGAAACGACTCCCGATAGTTTCCAGTGCCATGTACCGACGACATCTTATCTCTGTTAGGTTAGAATAAATTTTTTTTCACCAATTTGGACTTAGTTAAAAGCTTTTACCAGATACCATTACCTAAGTGATTGAACCTCATACACCGTTTTCAGCACACTCAGGGGACTATCAATTTTTACGTATGCCTCCGGCTTACGTTGCACCCCAATTACAATATAGTGTTTGGAGACTTTTAGGGGATACCCTACATGCCTATATGGATGATCTTGTAATCTTTTCTAATACCTTAGAAGTACATTCACATAAACTAGAGCTAGTGCTACAGAGACAAAGACAAATAATCTCAGAGTAAAATATCTAAATGTGAGTTTTTAAAAACCGAACATGTTTATCTAGGTTTTATGTGTCTAGTCAAGGTCTTAAAGTAGTCCATGGTAAGGTGTCGGCTATTCATAACTTTCCGGTACCTATTAACGTAAAAGGGGGATACAGCACTTTGGCGCTGTAGTGGGTATCACAATCGTATGTAAATATGTAACTCTTCAATCATGACAGCTCCTTTAACAGATCTTACGAAGAAGAGCGTAGATTTATTATGGTCTGAAAAGCATCAACAGGCGTTCGATATCTTAAAAGCGGAAAATGCAGCTCACCTAACTTAAAAATCCCTGATTTAAATAAAGAATTTTTTTTTATTGCAACAGCCGCCTCAGACCAAGGGGTAAGAGGGATACTACTTCAGCAATATGATAAACAGTTCTTTCCTATAGCTTTTTATTCACGTAAACTAAAGCCCTCTGAAAGTAAATATACAGTAATAGGCAAGGAAGGGCTAGGTATCTTTAACTCACTAGTACATTTTAAGTTCATAATCTATGGCTATCCTGATAAAGTCCTTACTGAACATGAGTCCTTTACCGAGTTTTTCAAAGGCTTTAATCACAGTCCAAAAGGAACTCGGTGACAAATGATCATTCAGGTCTTTGGAGCCAAGATAAGATATCTACCTGGGAAAGCAAATATCATAGCTGACGCATTATCCCGCAATCCCGCACCATACAGCAAAGAACCATTAATTGGACTAAAAGATATAGAAACATCCGTGCCTATTGTTAAAACCGTATCTAAACAAGAAAATTCCTTAACCCAAGAGATCGCGAGCATTGAATATCTGGGTTGGAGCGCAGAACTGTTACAAACTGCACAAAGCAAGAGTCAACAGACCTAACCCAAACAATAAACACTTCGAACGGAAACAGGGTCAGCAGCTAAGCAAAAACATAAAACACTTCGAACGGAAACAGGGTCAGCGGCTAAGCAAACCAATAAACACTTCGAGCAGAAACCCTAAAGCAAAAGTATACTTAAAGTATGTGTATCAGAATAATGTAATCAAATGTAATATTATATGTAGGTCCGTGACGAGGAAAACCCGAAGAACACAGCAGATGACTAACGACCAGGTAGTAGTAATAATCTCTTTCATACCAATCGTCATAAACTGGTTGCATTCCGTCATCCAGGGTTCCCTACCATGTCACAGAAAGCCAAATCACTATTTTACTGGCCTACAATGCTTACAGATATAAAAAGCACATAACTGATTGTAACACGTGTCATGAAAACAAGGGACACACTAAGACACCTGTCAGTTAAGGGCCTATCCTGTGCCAAATCAATCCTTGAAAGAATATACGTAGAATTATTAACAGAATTACGAGTCTGACAGAGGGAATAAACACTTCTTAGTGTTAATAGTTCCTTGACACGTTATATAGAATTAATAGCACTAAAAACAAACACCGCAATTGAGTGCGTTAGGAATATTTATGAGTGCTAAATCAGTAAATATGGAATTCAACACATAATAATCTGTGACTCGGGTGGTGTAAATCAATAATAATCTCCTTAACACGTTGTGTGAATTCCTTTCCATTAAGAAAACCAATAATATTTTATCACCCAGAGTCATCGGTTTGGTAGAATAACGGATAATTAAATAGGAAGTGTCAATGTCTTACGAGTTACAACTCGTGATATTGGATCCGAACTGGATTATAGCGGTTCTCGCGGTTTTAAATACCTTTATCATTTATATCTTGTATCTATAGAATTGATGCCGCAAGTAGCCTTATACGGTACGCCGCTAGAACACTTTTCCACATATTCAAGCCAACCATTAATTTATCAAATATATATAAAAAAATATATAAATAAAATAAATAAAAAAAAAAAAATAAATAAATATGGATACAAGTGGAGTCAATATAATACACTCCGTAAGAAGTCAGAAGGGTTACAAATTATAATAAAAAAGGAATCACGATAAAATCAATAAGCAAAACTTAACCATAGATTAATTAAATATCCAAATATATATGCGTAAAGATTTGAACTCTAACTTAACGCTTTAGTAATGACAAATAAGCTAAAAGTTCAAACACATATCCAAAACCTACTGACATATTGTCTGTCCCGGTGATTTATATTCGTAGTCAATGAAAAAAGAAATAATAATAATAATAAATAAATAAATAAATAAATAAATAAAATAGAATAAAAGAGATTTTAAAGTCAGGAAGTCTAGAAGTGAAAATGTTATCTATGGAATAATCCTATATGAATCTTATACAGGGCTAATAATATATATAGAATTTGTATGGAAACCTTTTTCATTAGTTTGAATAAGGAATATTTAATTTAACATAATTACAATTAAGCAGATTTCCAACATGAAACTAATATATTGTTCAATTTTTGGTACTGTTTTTTTTTCAGACATTCTTCTCCTGGGTCGAGTATTATTTATTCTAAAGTCGTATTTATTACAGCAAGTAACGTAACTCTTAGCTGGCTGAGAGCAATCTCCTGCCAAGTGACGACGTCATCATTGCCGTATCAGCATTTGTTCCTTTTAACCTCAAAAATCTGCTTACACAGGCTTCATCTCGCGCTTGCAATGCAGGTTGCTGGAGAAAGGAATGCTTAGCCCGAACTTCTCATGGGCAAGGCAGACGTTAGGTACAAGTGTCTATCGGTATGCGCAATGCAACTTGCAATCATTTTAAAATTAATAAACAAAATAAGGAAATAGAATTTCTATAACATCAAAATGACTTTTTTTTTTTTTCTGAACCTCATAGACAATTAGAGTCAATAATTCAGCTTATGACATGGGTAAACGGACATTTAAATTATCAAGTTATGGATATGAAATATTTACTTGCAACATTAGCCTATTACAATTCAAGTAAAACATTCATGGGAAAATGTCACATTTTCTTGAAAAACCCAAAGCTTATTTAGAAATTAGTTACATAGTGGGTTTTTTCGTTGCATCTCCTACCTATTAATAAAGTTTTTTAAATTAACCTCAGAGGATGCGCGCGAGAAAATTGAATATGAAACTTTTGTTAGGGGCACATAGGATCAGATTTTATCACAACTTAATTTCAGTTAGCATAGAGAAATACAGAATCATGATTAATCTTCTCTTTGACTCTTATGTTGCCTGGCAATCTTACAAATAGCTCCGTTTTCCACTTCTTTGTCTAGTAACTTACTACCAGTAATATCGAATTTTCTTTGAGATTCGTAATGATATCTATTTATTTTTATAATTATGGATATTTTTACAGTCCTCATAGACCTGGATAGGTTCACTCATTGTTAATGCCATGGATAAAAAAGTTTGTACAGCTGACTCTTTTGAATTCCAAAATATCAGCGAATTCATGTGGGTTAAGTCTGGTCTAAATGGCTCTCTCCCCTCCCGTATTTGGATGTTGTCTGAATTTCCTTTGCCCTTGTGACAAGTATGATTTCACTTGCAGGCTGATTAATGGAACCTGTTACAGTATCCTGCAGTACGAGAGTTTCACATCGCAACTTCAAAAAATCGTTCGTCGCTGCGGACGACGGCAGTCGAGTAACAACCGCCTACAATGTGAAAGGAATAAGCACCATCATGGACTTCTTCGACCGACACCGTATCTCGTCGTTAATCTCGTTTTCATGCGGAACGCTCCAGCGACTGTCGGAAATCGACTACGAAAGGGACATACTTCCGACAATTACGACCCGAAGGATATTCAACTCTACTTTGCTGGCGAAGGACTCGTGCTGGGGATGTTTTTTTATTCATCGCGAACGTAATCGTGTAGCTTAGGATGCAGAGAATAAGTATGAGCGCAAAATAGAACGTTGGACCCGCCCAGGCAAATTTTCCCCTTGTTTTAACCCTGTGAAATAGGCCGTTTCATTTGGCTATAGGTGGTTGTCTGGAACTGTGTAATGGACGAAAAGTTGTTCGAAACGCTAGTTAAAAGTGAAGTAGTAAATAACCTCGGTCATGTATCCTATATATATAAAGTATTCATGTATCCTACTAATATAAATGATCATAAAATAATCAGAATAGAAATATATTTTTTGGGCGTGTATTCGCACTAGGAATCTATATATAAATGATCATAAATAACGGAATCGAAATATATCTTTGCGTGTACGCAATAGGAATCTATTTTAAGTGCACATATATTAATCATAATTATATGAATCCATATACATATGTATAAACAAATCAGGTAGCCTATAATCAATCTGTTACCTTTTATCTTACCAATATCTGCAGTTATATATGAGTTAGTATATTGATTAATGAATCAGATATGTAACAGTTAGCATAAAAATCAACGAATCAATCAGCATAAACATTAATAATGTTATCAATTCATATATGAAATTTTTTATCAGTTAAAATATGATTTTTATCATGTTAATCTTCATTCTATGCAATTATCAGAGTACATTAGTATTTTCTGTAGCATAAGTATCTTAAAGAGATGAAGTGAAAAACTGTATCATTATATATCACGTGATCACTATTATTTACCAATATCATTGTTTTATATCTTATTACTTGAATCATTTCATGTACACCATGAATTTTTATTTTACTTATATATATATATATATATATATATATATATATTATATATATATATATATATATATATATATATATATATATATATATTCACATAGTGTCTGCATCACACTCCTATAAGTCAAATGCAAGTCAAGTTTGAGTAATATTCAGTAGTTGTTTTTTGGTAGCTGACCGAGCTAATGTAAGTGTTTACATAATAAAAATATGGAATGTTAGTCCATATATATAAAAGACTAAAACTAAAGAGGTCAACCAGATTGCTTGCAGGAATGTGATCAGACTAGAGACGCTAAAGATAACATGCCGTCACCTGTAGTCATTCAATTGTTTATAAACTTTAGTCCAAGCTTCCTGCTTGAGACAAACACCGTGACCTATAGCTCAAGCGGCCTACGTGATCTGTAGCGTGTCTCATTTGGATTGTATGTTCGTATGAAACTATGTCATTTGATTGTATGTTCATATGTTCGAACTACTGTCTGTTCCTTCATAACTTGTAACAGAGATGGTAGACAGGCAGAACAGAGTTAGCTATCGTCATTAGAAGACCTGTATCTCTTTACCTAAGCTTTATCATGTAGAGAGAACAGAAGTAGCCATCATCATTGGCAGAAGCGATCAAGCTATCGTTATTAGAAGACTTGTACAATCATACCTGATATTCACCATGTTAAAACTTCAGAAGAATATATATTTTTTATACTTCGTGTTTTCTACAAGACCCTCCTCACCATGAGATTTAACACATCATCGTCATAAACAAGAAGATAATCCCGACTTCGTAAGTGATCTCTAACAACCCCAAAACACTCCATTGAAGATGGAAGTGCAATACCAACCGACTTAGCGTAAGATTATCGCAAGTCTAACATTACCTCATAGGGCGCCTTATCATACAAGGCACGAGCCCTAATAAATACAGTCTCTGTATGCGACTCTGGGTCTTTCTTAATGTCTGCCGAACATAATACACACACTAAAGACTAATGAACGACCCTGAACTGAGACACAATGGAATTGCAAAATGAAGCAGCATCAGCGAAAACACAAGTGATAACAGAAACGGTGAAATCCCGCTCTTCCAGACAGAGACGTTCCAGCGACGCCATCTACGACCCTCAATTATGTTTGTACGGTGTTTTTACGTTGCATGGAACCATTGGTTATCGGGCAACGAGACCAAAGGCTTTACGTGACTTCCTAACCACGTCGAGAGTGAACTTCTGTCACCAGAAATGCGCATCTCTCACTCCTAAATGGAATGCCCGAGAATCGAACACGCGGCCACCGAGGTGTTACTCCAACGCCATACCGACCACGCCAGAGGCGGTTACCCTCAATTATGACCGGAGTTGCAACGCTTAATTGCTGTGCAACGTCTCTCCGGGATCACTAGAAAACGAAGCTCGATAATTATCGGGGAGGCGGGGCCGGAAACAGCTTTAAAGGAGAGGCGAGGGGGGGGGGGGGGGGGGTGGAAAGATTCATCCCGTTTGTTTAGGGAATCGTTTATTGAAATCCCGTCGTTGAGAACAACGTTTTCTCAATTTGCCTTCCTGCCTTTTATGTCTATTACGACGTCTGATACGATGAAGACAAGTAGTAAGACTTATCCAACCATCTTTCTCTATTTTGGCCAGTTTTGGTCGTGACCGATTCACTCATACGGGAGACGCCCCATGGAGGTGAGGTGGCCGGTGTAAGTG
>NC_061088.1:77406781-77424281 GCF_015104395.2 Macrobrachium nipponense
TGGTAGAACTGATTGTAACAGGTGAATTTTGATTTTCACATTTATATTTTGATGTAATAAGTTACTATAATATATATATATATATATATATATATATATATATATATATATATATATATATATATATATATATATATATATGTATATATATATACACATATATATATATATATATATATATGTATATATATATATATATATGCAGAAGCCAGGTACTATGTCGTACCCCTCTATAAGTAAATGGGGATACAATCCACAATGAAGTAAATTCCTCTTGTAGTTTAAAATATATATTACTTGTATAGGATTAAAGCTTTCGACCATCAACTGTGGTCTTGTTCACTAAAGTGTGATCACACTTTAGTGAAGCAAGACCACAGTTGATGGTCGAAAGCGTTTAATCCTATACAAGTAATATATATTTTAAACTACAAGAGGAATTTACTTCATTGTGGATTGTATCCCCATATATATATAATATATATATATATATATATATATATATATAGCACTATCTAAACATGAAATTATAATATTCATATTTACTGACGAACTTGGGTGAAAGAGATATCTGATAAGTTTTAAAAAATTGACAAGAAAAAGAATTAAATAGTTTTCTATCTATTTACTTCTGCACAGATGTTATGCTTCCTCGTACACTCCGTGAACAATTAATTAATTATTGAAGATTTGGGGCATTCAGACACCGTATAACAAAACATATCATATTTCACATGAAATTGAATGAGAAACTCGTTATTCTGAAATATTTTTAAGTTGGAGATGAATATATCTTGTGTCCCTCTTTGGACACAGAAATTAAGCGAACGTCGTCTAAAGAACTGACCTATTTTTACCCAGAACAAATATTTTAAAAAATGGAAGCTTAGATGGTTCTAACACACGTTAAGGTTACTGCATTGAAATTACAATTTATCTTTCCGTTTGCCATTTTTTTATTGATTTTTTTGCTTCTAAGAAAACCACGCAAACATAAAAAATAAAGAGTTGCTGGATATATCTCTTGAATCATCTGCATTCACAACAAATAGAGAAACTTGCAGAAAGCAATATACACACATACAGAAACAGATTTCTGACTCGCTACGGGACCGAGTCCCGGACTCTCAAATGATAGGCCAGGGTGCTATCAATTAACCCACACACGGTGGTCAAATGGTAGCGCCCTAGCCCGGCCTTTCAATTGAGAGACCGGGGTTCGATCTTGATGTGAAAACAAATATATTTTTTCGAAATATATTTCATCATTTCCAACATATATATATATATATACATATGGGTTTGGAGGAAATGCGGAACTCTTTAAACATTTAAATTATCTTTCTTAAAAATATATATACGACATATAAACCAAAAGTTTTCATACTAGTGTTGCCACAGTGAATACAAATTTTCAGCTTTACATTAGAAACATTTTTCCAAAAAAATATCTAAAATGTCCGAACACGGAAACTGAAGATGTAGACCAGAACATTTTGACTTCCCTATATTTTCTTAATAACCGCACACCCAGCCGTCAGTAACTAACAATTTCCAACAATTCAACTAGGGAACGAAAGTTCGGTAGCGCCACATATCCCACCGTGCAGACCAACCTAGCCCTTCCCCTGGTTCCTCATAAATAAACAAAGTGAAAGTTTTATTACTGATTTTATTCTTAAATCCATCTCCAATCAATATCTAGAATAGAGTCATATTTCCTTATTTGCAATGGTTTAATCGTCTTCAACATTTTAAGATTAGATGATAATGATTATGCTGTAAGCTCCATAAACCAACGTGTAGTGTGATAAAGGTTTAATACGATAATTATTATTATTATTATAATTACTATTATTGTTATTATTATTATTATTAATTCAGATAGAAAAAATTCGTTAGCCTCCTTGCCCTGAAATTGACAAACCACCTTTCACCAGATTGACGTTTATTTTGGATTAAAACGGCCTTATTGCAGGGGGGGCTCTTGCTGAGAGAGGATCCGTAACCATGATAAAGTTTCACAGAATTAAGTAAGACTGGTGCGAACCCATGAACTCGGCCCCACAAAACAAGAAGAAATTTCCACCGAACAGAAAGATCAGATAAAAACCACTGTATGAAAAACGTTTATAAATCTCTGATTAAAAACCACTGTATGAAAAGTGTTTATAAATCTCTGATTAAAAACTACTGTACGAAAAGTTTTTTTTATAAATCTCTTATTAAAAAAACCACTGCTTGAAAAGTGTTTATAAATCTCTGATTAAAAACCACAGTATGAAAAGTGTTTATAAATCTCTGATTAAAAAAACCAAAAACAGTGAAAAAGTGTTTATAAATCTCTGATTACTACGTGTATAAAGTGTTATAAAATCTCTGATAAAAAAACACAGTATAAAAAGTTTCTATAAATCTCTCATAAAAACCACTGTATAAAAAGTGTTTATAAATCTCTGATTAAAATCCACAGTATGAAAAGTGTTTATAAATCTCTGATTAAAAACCACAGTATGAAAAGTGTTTATAAATCTCTGATTAAAAACTACTGTATGAAAAGTGTTTATAAATCTCTGATAAAAAAACACAGTATAAAAAGTTTTCTATAAAATCGCTCATAAAAAAACCACTGTATAAAAAGTGTTTATAAATCTCTATTAAAAACCACAGTATGAAAAAGTGTTTATAAATCTCATAAAACAAAAAAACCACTGTTTGAAAAGTGTTTATAAATCTCTGAATAAAAACCATTGTATGAGAAGTGTTTATAAATCTCTGATAAAAACCACTGTATAAAACGTTTTTATAAATCTCTCATAAAAACCACCGTATAAAAAGTGTTTATAAATCTTTGATAAAAACCACTGTATAAAAAGTGTTTATAAATCTCTCATAAACCCATCGTATAAAAATAGTTTATAAATCTCTGATTAAAAACCACTGTATGAAAAGTGTTTATAAACCTCTGATAAAAACCACTGTATGAAAAGTGTTTATAAATCTCTGATAAAAGCAACTTACGAAAAGTGTTTATAAATCTGATAAAAACCACTATATAAAAAGTGTTTATAAATCTCTGATAAAAACCACTGTGTAAAAAGTGTTTAAAAATCTCTGATAAAAACCAGTGTAAAAAGTTTTTATAAACCTCTGATACATACCACTGTATGAAAAGTGTTTATAAATCTCTGATGAAAACCGCTGTATGCAAATCAACAAACGAAATAGATATACGTGCAAAATAAACGCATATACATACAAACATAACACACAGACTCATAAACGCATATACATACACACATAACACATAAACGCAAATATATACATACATAACACAAGGGAAATGGCCGAGAAATCAAACAGCGCAAAACCAATCAGACTAAACCGATAGCTGAAGTAAAAATTGTTCGGCATTTTAAAGCCATTTGCCGACAGAAGTCGTAAAAGGCGAAGAGAACTGTTGGTAAAACACCCGAAAACTTTCGCAGAGGAACATTCACCACTGGCTTTTGCTACGGAAATACAAACACGGCGAATGAAGCTGTAAGCAGCTATACACACACACATACACACGTACACGCACACAAAAACAAACACGCCAAGTAGGATACCGTCGAGTTGCGAACGCACACACATACACACACACACACACAAGGTTTAGGAATAAACAAGCACGAAAAGAGGAATGGGAACATTATGAACCAAATTAAAGGTGATGAAGGGCAAATTACGAATGCTGGCGGAGATATGTAAACACAAACAACATATATAGGCAACTCATTTCAAAATAATGCCAGGCGTATGGAAACAGTGCAAAAAAAAAAAAAAAATAAATAAATAAATAAAAAAAATTGGACAAGAAACAGACACATAGGACATGAAAGGTACCTAGAATTAGCCCAAACAAAGTCAAAGGAAGAAACTGAATAATAATACACACACACACCCACAAACACCTTGCGGAGATACTCTTACGGCAAAGCGTAAACAAAGGGAAATAAGGTTAAATATTACCGTGTTGGGAAGTAAACACACAAAGCCTCCACAAATGATTCTTCCTCGACTAAACCGACGCTGCTCTTCTCCTACTAATCTTCAGCCATTTATCATACTTTCTCAACCAAAATAAGAAGGTGGGCACTGAAACGCAAACCTGGGTTTAAGCGGTGTTCTCATGCACAGAGAACATTTAGCTGCAGATAATCTGCAACATCTCTGCCCTACTCGAGATTTAGCCATGCAGATGAGTAGGCTGAATAAATAAAAAAAATTAATTTCGAATATTTTGTCCACAGCTAAGTACATTTTTTAAACGTCTGTATTATACTCCAAGAGCATTTACCAGAATTCTTAAGCAAATGTAGCTTCTCGTTTAAATACATCCACTAAACACCAACATCATTCTTTTTGTGGAAAATCACTTCAACAAATGTTTTGATGATGCTTTTCTTGCCAGAACTCCGCGCATACCCGAGCTCAAACATTGATTTCTCATTTTTAGTTTTCCGTAAAAGAAAACTATTTTGCCGGCTTTGTCTGACCGTCCGCACTTTATTCTGTCCGCACTTTTTCCTGTCCGCACTTTTTCTATCCGCACTTATTTCTGTCCGCACTTTTTCCTGTCCTCACATTGTCTGTGCGCACTTTTTTCTGTTCGCTCTTTTTCCTGTCCGCACTTTTCCTGTCCGCCCTCAAACCTTCAAAACTACTGAGGCTAGAGGGCTGCAAATTGGGAAGTTGGTCATCCACCCTCCAATCATCAAACATACCAAACTGCAGCCTTCTAGCCTCAGTAGTTATTTTATCTAAGGTTAAAGTTAGCCGTAATCGTGCCCTGGCAGCGATATACGATGGGCCACCACTGGGCCGTCGTAAAGTTTCATGGGCCGCGGCCCAAACAGCATCATACCGAGATCACTGAAAGGTTGATCTGTTTTCGGTGTCCTTGATTGTACAGAAAACTCTATTGCGCCGAAGACATTTTTTACTTGTATTTTTCTTGTGATGACAAAAAAAAAGAAAAAAAAAAACTTTCAATATTTAACAAAATATCAAATACGAGGACAGTGCACTTCAACTTTTGTATGCCACAGTGAAACACCAATAAACAGTTTATCAACACCTCTTTCCTTTTCCAGGAAACAAATCACAGATAAATAATCCGGGATGTTTGCAAATGGAACTAAAAGAGCATTTCATATTTTGAGTCTTCAGTTATTTTTCCCGGGACGAACTTGCTTTTTTTTCCCTTTTTTTAAATCTCTTTTTGCCGCGTGGAATATTGGATTACTTATGAAGTAGTCGACGCTTCAAATAGGATTCCTCATACCATTTCATTCCCGAAGGAGTTAAAAAAAAAACTGGAAATGTTCGCTGAATGCCAGGGCAGTGTTGCAGGAATGAGATAATTTTTTTCCACTATGAATGTTTGCGATTTGAGAATTTTCCGTCAACCTAGGAAATAACGGGTAAAGATCTTACTGTTTAGTTGTCATGTCACTCGTGACATTTCTTAATAATAATAATAAGTGGTACGAACACCAACCTGAGGGAGTGATTGAAAACGATCAGGCAAAGATCCACTGGGACTATGGTATTAGAACAGATGGGGCGATACGTGCCAATAGAACAGACTTGACGCTGATTGACGAAATCCAAAAAGTATCACTCACTGATGTCGCAATACCATAGGACACCAGAGTAGATGAGAAAGAAAGAAAAATTTATAAGTATCAAGACCTGAAAATAGGAATAAGGAAATGGGATATGCCAGTGGAAATTGTACACATAATCATAAGGACACTAGGCACGATCCCAAGTTCCCTGACAAGGAACCTGGAAAAAGTAGGTGCTGAAGTAGCTCCAGGACTCATGCAGAAGACTGTGCTATTAGAAAAAGCACACATATTGAAAAAAAGTGACGGACTCCTAAGGAGGCAGGATGCAACCCGGATCCCCACTCTATAAAAAAATGAAAAAAATAAAAAAAAACACATCCAGTCAAATATGATGACTGATATAGAAATAACAATAATAATAAAAGAAGGAAGTAGATTCTTTCTTAAACATGTCCTGTTAACAAGGATGGTTGCACCATGCGAGATGATTTTATACGGAGCCTTTCTAATATTAACTATAATTCTTTTTTCTTTTTATTCTAATTCTGACGAAGAAGTGAGAAGAATGATAAGGTAAATTGAGAAGACTATAAAATTGACTTGCATAATAATAATAATAATAATAATAATAATAATAATAATAATAATAATAATAATAATAAATAACATCGGTATATAACTTTTTCCATTATTCTCATATAACATGTTTAATAATTGAATAGTAACTCCTAAATACCATAGACAATAGTAACAACCTTATTTGCTATTTTAACCATTTATTTCCTTACCTCTCGAAAACAGTGGCCCTCTCCCCTCTTACCCACAAGCCCCCCCCCCCCACTCCATTCTCCCCCTCCCACCCCACAAAAAATGCACTAAAGCCCAAACGTTATTTCACCGCAAAAAAAAAAAAAAAAAAAAAAAACGCCAGAGCCGGCGAAACAAAGTTTGAGCCCGACTTTTATTTTTGCATTGATGGGAAGGCATCAATTTATTTAGATAAAGTTAATCTAAAACAATTCGGTCGTGGAGAGATACGCAGTCATATTCGGCCTCTATTTTAACATTACTTTTCGACACATTTTATCGAAAGGCTTTTTACATCATTCTTGGGAAATGTTTGCGTTTGTTAAACTCACGCATTGAGAACCGTAGACTTTATCAATCAATAAAGCGGGAGAAAATTTACCCGCACGATTAAGTAGAAGCAAATACGGATATTTCTTTGCATTAGTAATCATCAGCCAATGAATATTATAGGTTTATATTCAGCTTGAAAACAAATTCAAAAGAAGGGATTGTAGTGTGTGTGTGTGTATGGTATATATATATATATATATATATATATATATATATATATATATATATATATATATATATATATATATATATATATATATAACTATATAATTTCTTAATTAAGCTAACCTGTGCCCCTCACACATAAAGCTATACATTCATCTCTCTGCTCTCTCTCTCTCTCTCTATATATATATATATATATATATATATATATATATATATATATATATGTGTGTGTGTGTGTGTGTGTGTGTGTGTGTGTGCGTGCGTGTGTGTATATATATGTATATATATATAAATATATATATATATATCTATATATATATAATATATATATGTATATACATATATATATATATATACACACACACACACACGTACATATCACCCAATGAATTATAAAAAACAATCTATGCCGAGAACACCTGTAAGAAAAACGTTCAGCTCGTGGTGCTGAAACAAAAGAAGTATTTGGAAAAAAATATATATACTCCTTCGATGTGATTCCGTGCCAAAGGAAAAATTGTCGTCCATTAAACCATCCACACGCATGTACCTCTCTCTCTCTCTCTCTCTCTCTCTCTCTCTCTCTCTCTCTCTCTCTCAGCAGCGCTGATTCAGACGGTCGATAGTAACGCTGCATTCGTGTGCGATAAGCATAAAAGGCTTTTTTTTTTTTTTTTTCGGTACAAATGAAGAAAGTGAAACTCTCAGTGCTACACGGAATTCACTTTGTCCTTAATTGAACTGTTTGGTCTGCTGAACTTGTTTTAGGCATTTAATGAAACGTTAAACGCAGGCAACGTATACACACACACACACACTTATTCGGAAGTGCAATTATGAGCAATAAGGCCCGGTGAGATTTTTCCCGAAGTTGTATTGATCGAGGTGTACAGGTAGCCTGAGTAAAAAATTAAGCACGCACACACACACACACATATATATATATACATATATATATATATATATATATATATATATATATATATATATATATATATATACACGTGTATATATTTATGCGTGTGTGTATTAGTGTGTATATATGTATAAACCCTTTTATAATTATTTTTAGCATTTTTAGAAAACTAGAAATTTAAAAAATATATTATAATACACATATATACCATTTATATATATACACAATATATATACAGGGTGTCTCAAAAAATGTACTCACTCTTAGAATTATGAGAAAATCTTTATTTATGGACATAGAGCGAAATGAAATAGCATCGAATACATGAGACAAATGTGTTTGAAGAATCATGTTTGCGAATGTTCAAATTGATGACCATTATTGTCCAGACAACGCTGATAACGCGCACCAAGGGATTCGCAAACGTCGCGAAACATGTCATTAGGAATATCACGACATTGTCTTTCTGCTTCAAATTTGTCTCTGATGCGCGCAATGGTCCGACGCGTGGGTGGCGGTTTTGCAAATTGATTTGTGAACCGGCGTTGCACTTCAGAGGCGTTTTCGGTCTTCCAATAGCATTTCAGGACAAACTTTCTTTCTTCGAAACTAAGTTGATTTCCTGCCATAGCTTCAGTAATTCAGGATATCTGCAACACAAAAAAAGACTGAGTACATTTATAATAGTCATCAATTTGAACATTTGTCTCATGTATTCGATGCTATTTCATTTCGCTCTATGTCCATAAATAAAGGTTTTCTCATAATTCTATGAGTGAGAACATTTTTTTGAGACACTCTGTATATACACACATACATACATACATATATATATCATCTTTCTGTGAGATTTAGCCAGCTTTTGGAGATAAAAAGTCGAAAAAAAAAACGTCCGCACAATGAACACTTAAATATTACCGGTTTCCTAACAATAGGTGCTTAAAGACCATCAAACAATGAAGAAATTACAGGATACGTTATAATGTCATTCAACTACTCTCAGGAATATATACAATAAATAATCACACACCTACGAAAGAGTAAAGCTAATAACATGTAACACGTATGTAAAAATGGAATGAAATTATACCAACAAGACGCTCAGATAATAATGAAATATGGGATTTAGGCCAAAGGTCAAGCGCTGGGACCTATGAGGTCATTCAGCAGTGAAAAGTAAATGTAGAGTAAAAAGGTCTGAAAGGAGAGGGTGGAAAGCAAGATGGATAAAAGGGAATACGAACGGAGTTACAGTAAAAGAAATAAAAGCGGTTGCAGCTAGGGGCCAAAAGGGAGCTGCAAAATAATTTGAGTAATGCCTACAGTACACCGCCTGATGTGCATTTACTGACGGCACTAACCCATACGGGGTAGGAGTTTCTACGTGAAGAGTAAGCACAGTGGAAAAAAATAACCAAATACAGTTATTGGACCATATTTGAAAGGATTCGCGTTCTCTGAAATATTATGATACTCTGTATAGGTTAAGCTATTCTAACAGTTATTCATGGTTATTAATAAATAACTCGCAATTTCTTCCCCGAAGACCATTTTTTTTGCTAAATCACTTATCGATCTATTACAATATGAAACGGTTATTTGCTTTCACCGAATGTTTTAATGCGTTCTTCCAATACATTGCATTTATTTATCTTCGCTATTTGCTTTAAAACGTTCTTCCTATGCATGATGCAATCACATTCAGGTTGGTAGAAGCTATTTAAATATATTTCTAAGAATTGGACAGAAATCCCTCTATTTTCCACGTGATTCATTTGCAAGCAAATAAATGTCGTTTTCATCGGCTTGGCCGGTTCTTGGTTGATGACCATCAAACAATGAAGAAATTACAGGATACGTTATAATGTCATTCAACGAAAAACCCTTGGGAACACCTGTGATACTGGAAATAAATGCCCAAAGGCTCCTGTCTGTGTAACAACTGAGGATGAATAATGATGAATAAAAAAAAATACAACTGAGGATGAATAAAGACGAATGAAAAAAATAGATGGAAAATGAATGGATGAATAATATGGAAAAACATTCTCTTAATGAATTTTGACACGTTTGTGACGATTTTCATTGGAACAAAAAAGAATACGTTGAATATAATAAAACTCTTATGTGAAAATGATAAAACTAATAATAACAATGAGAAAAAGTCACACACAAAAATTAAACAAAACTACCTTAAGACTACTCAGCACTTTTAATTCTTTATACAAAGAGCAATACACAGAAATAACTGGAAGAAAGCAAAAATCAACTTACAATGAACAACATAAAAACTAGATATAGTCATAAAGTGGATAGCTTTGAGAAAATGGCTGAGTAATAGGAAAAACTAATAATAATTATCTATCAACACTCACATAATCCAATGGGGCGCAGAGCTCCTGAAAACGCAAAGGAAATTTACAATTAATGTTGGGATAAACTTTGATCAGTGGTCTTAATATAAGTCACATTATCACTTTTTTTTATAACCAGATAAAAACCAATATAACCACTGTGAATTATAACTTTCTATAAGCAGATAAATACTAAAACAGCCTTTATGAACTATAGCTGTTTCTATAATCAGATAAAAACTAAAATAGACTTTATGAATTATAATCGTTTGTATAACAAGATAAACACTAGGATAGCCATCATGAATTATAGCTGTTTCTATAACCAGATAAACACTAAAATACCCATTATGCATGATGGCTTTTTCTATAAACAGAAAAAACACTAACATAGCTATTATGAATTATAACTGTTTCGATAAAGAGATAAACAATAAAATAACTATTATGAATTATAGATGTTTCTATAACCAGATAGACTAAAAGAGCCATTATGAATAATAACCAATTCAACAATAAAAAAAAGCACTAAAATAACCATTATGAATTATAACCGCTTCAATAACCAGATAAAGACTAAAAAGGCCATTATGAATTACAACATCTTCGATAGTCGGAAAAACACTAAAAGAGCCATTATGTATTATAACCGCTTCAATAACCAGATGAAGACTGAAATAGCCATTACGAATAATAACGGCTTCAATGGTCGGAAAAACACTAAAAGAGCCATTATGTACTATAACCGCTTCAATAAACAGATAAAGACTAAAAAAGCCATTATGAATTATAACCGCTTCGATAGTCGGAAAAACACTAAAAGAGCCATTATGCATTATAACCGTTTCAATAACCAGATAAAGACTAAAAAAGCCATTATGAATTATAACCGCTTCGATAGTCAGAAAAACACTAAAAGAGCCATTATGTGTTATAACCGCTTCAATAACCAGATAAAGACTAAAAAAGCCATCATGAATTATAACCGCTTCGATAGTCGGAAAAACACTAAAAGAGCCATTATGCATTATAACCGCTTCAATAACCAGATAAAGACTAAAAAAGCCATTATGAATTATAACCGCTTCGATAGTCGGAAAAACACTAAAAGAGCCATTGTATTATAAACGCTTCAATAACCAGATGAAGACTGAAATAGCCATTACGAATTATAACCGCTTCAATGGTCGGAAAACACTAAAAGAGCCATTATGTACTATAACCGCTTCAATAACCAGATAAAGACTAAAAAAGCCATTATGAATTATACGCTTCGATAGTCGGAAAAACACTAAAAGAGCCATTGTATTATAAACGCTTCAATAACCAGATGAAGACTGAAATAGCCATTATGAATTATAACCGCTTCAATGGTCGGAAAACACTAAAAGAACCATTATGTACTATAACCGCTTCAATAACCAGATAAAGACTAAAAAAGCCATTATGAATTATACGCTTCGATAGTCGGAAAAACACTAAAAGAGCCATTATGTACTATAACCACTTCAATAACCAGATAAAGACTAAAATAGCCATTATGAATTATAACCGCTTCAACAATCAGAAAGACCCTAAAATAGCCATTATGTATTATAATCACTTCAATAACCAGACAAAGACTGAAATAGCCATTATGAATTATAACCGCTTCAATAACCAGATAAACACTGAAATAGCAATTATGATTTATAACCGCTTCAATAACCAGATAAACACTGAAATAGCCATTATGAATTATAACCGCTACAATAACCAGATAAACACTGAAATAGCAATTATGAATTATAACTACTTCAATAATCAGATAAAGACTAAAATAGCTATTATGATTATAACAGCTTCAATAATCAGAAAAACACTAAAAAAGCCATTATGTATTATAACCGCTTCAATAACCAGATAAAGACTAAGCCATTATGAATTATAAACGCTTCAATAATCAGATAAAGACTGAAATAGCCCTTATGAATTATAACCGCTTCAATAATCAGAAAAACTACTAAAAGAGCCGTCATGAATTTATAAACCGCTTCAATAATCGGAAAAAGACTAAACTAGCCATTATGAATTATAACCGCCTCAGTGACCAGATTAAGACTGAAATAGCCAATAAGAATTATAACCGCTTCAATAATCAGAAAAACTGCCAAAAGAGCCTTTATGAACTGTTCCTCTAACGAGAGAAATATTGGAATTTTTTCGCCGTCATGAAGGACCTCGCTTTAAAACGGGGTCAGGATTATAATATTTCATTCACGAATTTTGGCAGTCTAAACCCCTCAGTAACTTCATGCATATTAATCGTTATCGCAGGAAACGTCGTTCTTTTCACTATCACTTATCGGTGTCGAAATCCACGAAAAGGATGTGATTTTTAGGTAATAAATATATGCATGGAGGACTCCATAATGCACAGCGCTGTTTATTGCACTTAAGACTACAAAATTGTACATACATGTTTTTTATTTTGTAGCTTATTGTAAGTTTTCTTTATCCTTAAATGTCGAAACAAAAACATAATTAGCTGTAGGAAAATGGTCGATAACACTTACTGCATTACGGTGACCTTGAAATAACGAAGAACAATAAGGGAAAAAATAAAACAAAGACAGACTCTGTCTTTAATCTGAACAAAAACACTTCGAATATTTTCAGCTTTTATCAAGAATGGGAACAAAAATACAATATTGCATTGTACACTGCACTTGGCTGTCGTGACTCGCTCATGCGCATTATTAAAACTGTTTGCAATTCTCTTTTTTTATGATTTCTTCAATTTCGTGGAGGAGGAGGAGGAGGAGGAGGAGGAGGAGAGGAGGGCGGAGGAGGAGGAGGAGGAGGAGGAGGAGGAGGATCACTATGAAACCCCTACAACTAATATTGGCAGAATATTTCTCTAAATATTTCATTCTTTATTCCAGGTGAGGATTCAAAGTCGAAAAAGGTTACGGAGAATTTCGAAATTAATTTTTCGACAAAATAATACGGTAGGTAAACCATATAACCAGTTATGTTAGAAATAATATATATATATATATATATATATATATATATATATATATATATATATATATATATATAATATATATATATATATATGCACATCCAGCTTTCAATCAACCTACTCAGCCGTAGTCATGCGGACTCGTATTTAGAGAATATTAAAATAGTCATAAATAGCTACGGATACGCCAACGGGCTGTATGCATATGACCGTCTGACCTTTTGAAGCCTGCTTTCGGGGAGCTTTGAAATTTAATCTGCATTAACAAAACGTTCCGCAAAATTACTTTTGTTGAACACAAAACAGAAGCATTATTGTGGCAGGTTATTTAAACAAAAGTTGAAAAAAATAATAAATGGTAGACTGAAATTTTTAACGTAGAATTTCACTGGTAACATACCGTTACCATTTCTGTGAACTATGGAGGAGGGATGGGGTTGTAAGGTGGGCCGGGGGTGGGGGTTGGGGGAGGCGGATATGAGTAACTTCTTTCTCATCAGTAGCCAAAGCTTGGTTCCCCCAGGTTTTATTGTGGGCGGAAAAGCTTTTGTGTAACAGCGCAGACCCCTACCCCTTGTTTCTGCCTCTCATGAACTGAACGACTTTTAAAACATTTCATCTGCATTCTGAGAATTAATCTCTCTTTGCAAAGGTCCGTTTCTATAAGTAAAATATTTTCCAAAGTTTCTTACGGAAATATTTAGCACATAAAATACTTCCAATTCTAGTTACTTTTTGAAAACTTTTTTTCGAAATAATTCAACATTTTTTTTATTATTATAAATGTGATGCAAATGACACGGCGTATCCAGGAATCCCATGGAAAATGTGATGGTTTTTCCATAAAATTGAATCCAGACGAAAGCTCCGACTCCATTAAAGAGAAAACGACGCAAAATGTAGCATAATACGTTTTCATGGAAGCGAAGGATACATATTCATATAAATATAAGACACGTTTACATTGGAGTCAACTGAAATAGTTCCTTAAGAAACCAAGAGTAAGTTATGCTAGTTTATGGATAAATTCAAATAAAAATGCCCAAAGTAAAATAGAAAAATATAGTCATTCATCGGAGCCACCGTGAGTTTGAAAAGGTGTACCTGAGAAACGGAATTTTCATCCACATGAACGAAACCATTTGCGTTCCATTGGAAACAGGATTTAAGTATAATTTGAATCTATTTTTAAATAAATGCATTTCCCAATAAAAAAGGGCAAACAATTGTCCTTATCTACCACAATCAGAAAAATATGAATAAGGAGAAGTAAATTTTTTTTTTTTTAAATACGGCCTCTGATAGGAATAAAAGTTAAGCTTCGAAAAATACAGAAGAGGAAGGAGAATTCCAAGGTGGCAGCATAGTCAGAGAACCGTTTAATCCCAAGCGGAATACTGATGAGCCGTTTACTCCTACGTGGATTACTGATTTCCTCAGCGTAAATGTGCAAATGGGTATCCTGACGGATTCAGTCCTACCGCGGAAGTGAATGAAACATGAATAACTTTATTGAATAAAAAAAAGTGAGTTAAGTCTGAATAACTTTTATGAATAATATGTAAGTGAAAAATGTTCCGAAGTTTCTTCGGCGCAAAGGAGTTCTCTATACAGCTTATAATCAGAGCCACCAAAAATGGATCTATACTCCGGTGTTCTTGGTATAATGCTGTTCGAACCACGGCGCATGAAACTTTCAGCAGGTCGTGGTGGCCTGTGTTGCTGCGTTGCCAGAAGCACGACCATGACTAACCTTAACTTTAAATAAAATAAAAGCTAGAGGCTAGAGGGCTGCAATTTGGTATGTTTGATGTTTGGAGGGTGGACGATCAACACCAATTTGCAGCGCTCTACCCTCAGTAGTTTTTAAGATCTGAGGGTAGACAGAAAAAGTGCGGATAGAAAAAAGTGCGGACGGAAAATGGCTTTTTAATCTCTTGAAGACTAAGATGAAGAAACCTGAACAATCACACAGTAGACAGCGACGATTTTTTTTACCCGAATTAAATATAATATACAATCATAAGAACGTATTATCGTATGAGGACATGCCATACGTGAATACCTCCTAATGTACAACTTTAAATGATAATGGTGCAATTATCGCCATTCTCCTTTCAATAGCATTGCTTAATAAGTCTGACATTATATTAATAGATCATCCGTATTGGCCTCCATTGAACTGACGTTTATTAATCGATTTTTTTTTTAACCTGGCATGCAGGAATGTCTTCGCCATAAGCGCACATTTAATTACTACCCAAGACTACGTTTGGATACGCAGTAATTTGTTACATATACAGAGACAGGAAAAGGAATAATAGGAAAAAGTTTTAATAAACTGGATATTCTCTAAGCTTTCTTTCAGAGGTTAAAATCTGGGCAATATATATACGAGCTTTATATTGTATTCTTTTATCATATTATATAATTATAATAGTACATATTTATATATTATAAATATTATTAATATAATATATATCTATAATTTAGATATATATATACATATATATATATAATATATTATGATTATATATAGTAGATATAGATATTATATAGGTATATATATTATATATATAGATATAATATATATATATAATATATATACTATACTCTCACACTTTTCATAGGTCTTCTTCATAAATAAAACAATAGTGTGCGTATATATATATATATATATATATATATATATATATAAATATATATATATATATTCCCCTCCTTATCCCCTAAACTACACAAACTGGGAACTCTTACCTGTTGCCAACGGTGCCCTGTTTGTCACAAGGCTTATTAAGACTGCTTAAATATAAAAAAATACTATTTATTTCCCAAAGCAATTGGTTATAACAAAGAACAAAATGATTAACAAGTCATAATGGCATAAACACCCAAATCTACCTATAAAGAAACCAGTAAGATAACATTCTACCCCCTTGACTAAGGTTACACTCCCAAACCCAAAAGTGTCTTATTGATTGTCTCGTATTAGTCAGGTTAGAGAATCCCGTTTCTAATCAACCATGGAGTCGGACCCATCTGTAATAAAGATAATAGGTATATAGACATCCCCACGTCACTCTTTTCAAAGTATTTACGTAAAGAGAGTATTTTCACACTCTCTCTTTTTCCAAAAGGTAACAGTTTTTTCTAAGTTTTTAAAGAATGTTCCGTCCTAACCTTTTCGATGGGCGTTTTCCTCCCGACACTCGGAGCAACCACTTGACCTAATCTCGTTCGCACAAAGAATGCGTCTTCCACAAGTACCCTGAACTAGTAGGCCTGTAATACGCGTACAAACGAATGTACATGCCTCGCAAACGGGGGAACGATCTCTGAGTCAAGTTGCTTGTTCAGCAAATACCTTTTTCTCCAAGTGAACTCGCATAGCTCTCCTCTTGTCTCTAGGCGAGGAGAGCTATGCGACTTTACTATCATATATGACACTTTTAAACACCATATTATTAAGCCATTACCCCTCTTTTCACCTCCTAGATATATATATATATATATATATATATATATATATATATATATATATATATATATATATATAGTACGTCTATTTCTGGTGTTTTATAGCATAATGAGTGGTAGAAGTGTGGAAATTTATATAAAACTGAGTGACAGGTTTGGAGTGGAAGTTGATCTGACTCTTAAAAATCTTTGTGGATAGAGTGACGAATCATGTGAAAAGTCAAGGAAAGGGCAAATTAGTGAAAGTTTACATATAGCTGTATGAGGAGAAAGCTGGAAGAGAATGTGATGGGAAAAGTGAGGTTTGAAGACTATGTAGGTGTTTGAGAGGAATTCTAAGAGAATTGCGAATTACTGAGCAAGGAAGGCAGCAGATTGTTTGTTTTTGTTTGTTTGTTTGTAAGGTGATCTTACGTTGCATGGAAACCAGTGGTTATTCAGCAACGGGACAAACGGCTTTACGTGACTTCCGAACCACGTCGAGAGTGAACTTCCATCACCAGAAATACAGATCTCTGACCCCTCATTGGAATGCCCGAGAATCGAACTCGCGGCCACCGAGGTGGCAGACAAAGACTATACCGATCACGCCATTGAGGCACTGGGAAGGCAGCAGATTACATGCAAAAGATTCGAAACAGTAGAGAAGCGTCAATATAACCAGGACTGGAATGAATGAATGGGCTGTAAAGCTGACACTCCTTTAGAGAAGTCAAGTGTGGCGGCCAAATGCCAATGTCAGGGAGATGTTGAAACTGTTCAGAGGAACATAGGAAGGACTGAAATGGGTGTAAGTAGGGAAAAGGTCAGTTTAGTGCTC
>NC_061088.1:77429281-77454281 GCF_015104395.2 Macrobrachium nipponense
TAAATCAATGATAAATCTAGCATCCTTTTGGTCTATTTAGCATAATTTCACAACAATTCTAGCATATTTTCTTTCTGAAGATTTGGGAACACTGCTTAACACATGCAGTCGGCCTCAGTCTCCTCCAGTCTTGACCTCGGGCGGATGTTCCAGCCAGCCTTCCATTTAGGCCTACCAAGGCGTTACTGGCGCGCCCAGACCTGAGACAAAGGCGTCGCCGCATTTCTACAAAGGTCCACTTATTATGGCATCCAGGTACGTCTTGTTATTCAGTCATATTGCCAGTTCTTTCCCTCCTAGTGTTGTAACTACTCCCCATTTTCAAAATTCAAACTCCTAATTCTCAAATGAACATTCCTTTGTTCCTTTTCACTGCCTCGTGGCCGCATGCTTCCCCTTTGTGATCAATCCAGACAAATGAAGTCACTGAATATTTCATTTAACACAGAGTTCTTCCCTAGTGTGTTAGACAAAGTGAGTAACTGTAACTTGTGCAAGAACTCTTTAATTATTTGTGTCTAATCTGGGATCTTTTCCAGATCTGCTGAGCCACGTGTCCAATAATTTTGAAAACCAGCTTTTATGTGAATCTCATTTTAGCCAACTATCCCCTGGTGAGAGATATTAGTCCCCGTGTGGACAAGCTGCATTTACTCTTTCTCCAGGCCAGTAAACGGCCTCTTGTAAATAAATGTGTGTAAAGTAATTAGCTGAGTCTTCTGGCGACCTTTTTTCTCTAAAAATAATACCAAAACCCCTCTTTTTTAAGGTAAGTTAATATCCAGTTACCTTTCATTTCCATGTAATATTTTCCTTTACGTTTTGGGCCACACGAGGCCGGTTCAAACGTAAAAATGTATATATATATATATATATATATATATATATATATATATATATATATATATATATATATATATATATTGTATTCATAAAACACCTTTGTTTTACCCTTACCAACGGAGTTTTAACGAACTTAGAATATCCTATGAGCGTCGGTAAAATTTCTGTGGTAAAACGAGAGTAAAAAAATAGCGGTTTATATAAAAGAAAATAAAACATGACCGCGTATCTACCTCCCTCTCCAAATTGCTTTAGGCTAACTTTATCTGAGTAAATTGATGAATTCCCGTCAATGTAAAAAAAAATAAAAAAATGAGGCTCAACCAACACTTTTTGCGCTGCGGTGAAACAACATTTTATAACGCTGTTGAAAGATGTGTTTGTTTTACCGCGGAAAACAAAAAGAGTTTTATAAGACGACATAAGGAAGTTAGTCCTCTGAACTTCATTAGAAAAAAAAAAGTCAACATGGGCAGTAGAGTATAATGGCCAACAAGTTAATTATAGAAGTTAGTAGGATTATGTAAGTGAAGAAAATATTCAAAATACTCAATGAAAGATAAAAAAATCATCATTGTATTTATATTAACTTACACAGTTTAATTCATGTTTTTATATTATGTTTATTTTTATTTATTCATTTATTTTTTTTTTGGAACTCTGCTGTTTTTCCTATAAAAGTTCTTGCGGTTGTCTTTTCTTACGATGTGACCAGTATTCAATAAGGAAAAATTGTTGCTCTGAATACAGACACCTTGTAAAAGGTCCAAAAAAACCTGAATATTTTCAACTCAGCTTTATAAAATACAGGCCACAAAAGCGAGAGAGAGAGAGAGAGAGAGAGAGAGAGAGAGAGAGAGAGGAAAACCCAAAAGACAGCAGACATCCATCAGTATCAAATGATTTAAATATGAGATATTCCCGTCAAGCATAAAAATGTGAGAAGAGAGAGAGAGAGAGAGAGAGAGAGAGAGAGAGAGAGAGAGAGAACTATTCAGATGACCAAAGTGGAAACACATCGATCTTCCAAAGCCTCTTGTTGATAGCAAGTCATAAAGGAGAAAGAGAGAAGTTTGCAAAACTGCAAAAAGACGCAAGCAGAGGAACTTCCCACGTCGGGTCTGCAACGCGAAAAGTTGCTGCTGTTCATTCTCTATGCACAGTGTACGGTGAATATGAAACTGAGATGGGAAAAAAAAAGAATGCAGATGAAATACTATAAAACAGGACACACGAACGCATTTTTAAATATCATTCCACTTATGTATTTTGCTGTTTGTATGCGTGATATAGAATGTATGGAAGCATCAGTGATCATGAAAAGTAAATATTGCGCCAAATATTCTTTGGCGCAATCGAGTTTTCTGTACAGCCCATGAAAATCTCAGCCGCGGCCCATGGTACTTTCAGTCATGGCCCGGTGGTGGCCTGTGTTATTTGCACCTATATCGGTAATGGACGCACGATCATGGCTAACTTAAACCTTACATAAAATAAAACCTACTGATGCTAGAGGGCTGCAATTTGGTATGCTTGATGATTGGAGGGTGGATCATCAACATACCTATTTGCAGTCCTCTAGTCACTGTAGTTTTTAAGACCTGAGGGGGGAGAGAACAAGTGGGGATGGATAGGTAAATAGCCATCTCAATAGTTCTCTTTTACAGAACACTAAAATCAAGTAGACGATATTCCTTATATACAGGGCCCACGTCCCCCGCCTCCCACCCTCCCCCTTTTTTTTGCCCAGGTCAAAATTATCAAAATATCCAGCCCTGAAAATGCTACTGCAAACTAACACAAATTACTAAATACCGCGTTTGTATGTAGAGAAAAACAAACATACGAAGACACCGCCTGCAGAAAGCATAAACACGGTAAAAAAAACCGTCCCATTTTACTTTATTAAAATCAAGCTCATAATACGTAATAAAACGCTAATCTTGTTTCGTATACGAATCCAACAATCGTCACGGTCCAAAAGAGCAAAGAAAGAAATCAACACGTATTCCATAAGAAATGTGTGTATTAATGACAAATATAATATATATGTTATCATAGATATATATATATATATATATATATATATATATATATCTATATATATATATATAATAATATTACATATAGATATATATGAATATATATATATATATATATATATATATATTATATATATATATATATATATATATATATATATATATATATATATGTAAGTTAAAACTTACAAATTAACGCTGATGTAATATACAGGAAAGAAACTAAAACACTCGCGGCATATCATATTATTATCATTATTATTATTATTATTATTATTATTATTATTATTATTAATTCAGAAGGTGAACCCTATTCATATGGAACAAACCCACATGGGCCACTAACTTGAAATTCGAGCTTCCAAAGAATATGGTGTCCATTAGAAAGAATTAACAGACGGTATTATGAAACACAGAAAGACGAGGTCACTTATCAAAGAAAGATAATAAATAGCAATTTAATAGGTGAGCCGATAAAAAATGTGAGTAAAGTAATAAAATACAAGGAAAATTGTTGTAGGGTGGCAATCAAAAGTTCTGGATGCAGTGATTGTCCTCGATGCGTAATCTTAATTTTGTTTCACTCGCTGAACAAAGTTTAGTCACTTTCGGCTCCGCTTTTATTGTTTTTACGCAGAAACTTTCTTGTTATTTTCGAAGGCCTCCTTTTTTTTCTCCCTCCTTTCGAGAGCTGCTTTCTGCTTCCTGGACAACCCATTCATTCCACTCTCCTCCTTTCCTACTTTGCACGCGATAACATTTCTACGTTGCTTTTCGAAAGGAATAAATTTCATTGAAAAAAAAGATAGAATTTTCGAAAGAAACAGAATTCACTGGTCATAAAAATTTGTAGAAAATTGTTCATAAAAAAAATTCTCGCATATTTCGAAAGAAACATATTTCATTAATCAAAAAATTTCTTGAAAAATTCGCAAGATATAGATTTCATTGGTCAAAATCGTTCTCGAAAATTCCGAAAGAAGTAACTTTCATTGGTCGTAAAATTTTCTTGAAAATTCCGAAAGAAGTAACTTTCATTGGATGTAAAATTTTCTTGAAAATTCCGAAAGTAACTTTCATTGGACGTAAAATTTTCTTGAAAACTCCGAAAGAAGTAACTTTCATTGGATGTAAAATTTTCTTGAAAATTCCGAAAGTAACTTTCATTGGTCGTAAAATTTTCTTGAAAACTTCGAAAGAAGTAACTTTCATTGGACGTAAAATTTTCTTGAAAATTCCGAAAGAAGTAACTTTCATTGGATGTAAAATTTTCTTGAAAATTCCGAAGTAACTTTCATTGGTCGTAAAATTTTCTTGAAAACTTCGAAAGAAGTAACTTTCATTGATCGTAAAATTTTCTCGAAAATTCCGAAAGTAGATTTCATAGGTCAAAAAAATCTCGAAAATTCCGATAAAAATAGATTTCATTGGTCAAAAAATTCTCGAAAATTCCGAAAGAAACAGACTTCATTGGTCAAAAAATTCTCGAAAATTCCGAAAGAAATAACTTTCATTGGTTATAAAATTTTCTTGAAAATTCCGAAAATAGATTTCATTGGTCAAAAAAAAAAAAAAAAACAATTCTAGAAAATTCCGAAAAAAAAGATTTCATTGGTCAAAAAGTTCTCGAAAATTCCGTAAGAAACAGATTAGCCAAAAATTCTCGAAAATTTCAAAAAGGAAGATTTCACTGGTAAAAAAACTTCTTGCAGGTATCTAATTCCCTTAAACTAAACAATAATTTGAAGCAATCTTCTGTATAAGTGTCAGACGTCCATGGGAAATTTTTTTTATCATATAAATTACCATTTGGACATCTATTAAAATTCCACGGAACCATTTGGAACTCAATAATGATTCTAAATTTAAGCTCGCAATTTCATATTTCCTTAAGGACAGTTTTCAATAAATAATGACCAAAAAACAGCCCTTATCTAATTTCAGTGATGTCAGATCTCTGTTTCTACTGTAGAAAGTCAGTGGTAAATTGTATACTTTATAAGCTTTCTTAGCTTACACTGAACATTAGTTTTATTTATTTGATTTATCTTATATTTCAATGCTCCTGTCTACGTTAAAATCTTCATGTTTTTTCGTTTGAGATTATCATTTCAACTGACACATATATAGGATATTTTCTAATACACGAGTTGCTACTAAGCGTTTTTACTCCATCTACGATTTCATTTATAAATATCTTCGCCAAGAAACTCCTAAAAATAACTAGATACTAAGGGATACATATATTATTTACTTATATTCCTTCTTGACGTTAAAGATTGTTACGTTAAGACGGGTGTTTCTTCATATTGAAGCTGTCTCTCTCTCTCTCTCTCTCTTATATATATATAATTATATATATATATATATATATATAATATATATATATATGTATATACACACACACACACACTATATATAGAATATATATATATATATATATATATATATATATATATATATATATATATATAATGGCGCAGGATGTGTTTCTCCTTCGTTTTGGGACGAGGCTGTTATCTCAAGTACCTCTCTCCAATCCACTGCTGAGGTAAACGGAGGTACAACTTTACCTTACAAAAAGGTAAAGAAGCAAAGACCATACTACATTAGGACCGTCCCAATTTCGTTGGGTCTCACTGGATTTAAAAATCAAAACTTCACAACTTCACGTTGATTTTAGGAGTTAACTGCACCGTAATATACATTTCTTGCGTAGTGAGAAATTACGTAAGAGTCCATGGAACTATAAAGTGCGCTGTGTTGCAGTGTTGTTAGATAAAAGAAAAAATAGCCACAAATATCCCAGATAAAGAAAAGGTTCTGAAGGGTGCGCCGTCTCTCACTGATAAGTTCCAAAAAGGAAGACTATTATAAAAGATTCTGAATGTCATCCCAAAAAGAACGTAAAGCTTCGGAGAGATCAAATACACAGTAAGAACAAGAGACTGAACCATTCATGTGGTTCAGTGGGTCGCGAAGAAAATGGGAATAAAGGAGTTGGTCGCGATCAAGTTAAAGAAAAGGGAATAAAGGACTTGAGGAAATAGGAGAGTGATATACCAAAGGCTGACTAACTACTATTTGACCTTACAAAACAAGGGCAATTCCCAGGCGATCGACCCCCAAACAGTAGTAATTGGAATTACCTAAATTTCGAAGAAAAAGAACAACAGCAAAAACAACAACAGCAACAACATCAACGAAAATTTCCAGTCAGTATCGAGAATCTCTTAAATCCTTAAGTATTTGTAACTTCAAAACCGGATGCATATAATAGAGCGACGCACTGAAAATCTTTTAAATGAAATGTTCTGTCTTTTCATTTGACTGTAGTTTTGATTTGTACTGTGCAAACTGCGCGAGTTGAACTGTTTTTGAATACTCATGACAAAAAATTTAAAAAATTTAATTTTCTTATCCAGATTCCCTGAATTTTCCTCGAAGTTCTCAGATTTCC
Source organism: Macrobrachium nipponense (assembly GCF_015104395.2). Taxonomy (NCBI): domain Eukaryota; kingdom Metazoa; phylum Arthropoda; class Malacostraca; order Decapoda; family Palaemonidae; genus Macrobrachium; species Macrobrachium nipponense. The sequence goes on from NC_061088.1 coordinate 77,435,627, forward strand.
TAATGTGAACACTTATGCTCTAGGGATACGCAGTCAAGCTAAACACAGCCATTTGAACCAAGAATCGCAGGTTAAGGTAAGTATATCCTAGTTTAACTAGACCACTGAGCTGATTAACAACTCTCCTAGGGCTGGCACGAAGGATTAGATATTTTTACCAGCTAGGAACCAATTAGTCACCTAGCAATGGGGCCTACAGCTTATTGTGGGATCCGAACCACATTATTTTGAGAAATGAATTTCTATCACCAGAAACAAATTCCTCTGATTCCGCATTGGCCGAGCCGAGAATCGAACTTCGGACCACTGGATTGGTAGCCGAGCGCGAAAACCACTAGTCCAACGAGGAAGAGGAACTAGAATCGCAGGTAACTGAGAATTATTACTTTTGATGACAAAGGCGAGGGTTTTATAAGAAAAACAGCATTATTTATTAAACTTCAACGTTTAGCGCATAAATGATCCCTGGAAAGGAACCACTGGAAAATATAATTCGATTCAGAACACTGGAAAAATGAACGAGGGTTTCAAGAGAATCTTAAACTGAAAACAGTAGATGTAAAAACTAAGACAATCAGTCCTAAAAACCAATAAAATGCACTAAAAAGAAAATAGTTTAAAACCCAAAAATTGTAAAGGGAAGCCAATTCCCTTTTATGGGGGGCGGAGAAAGAATTAAACTATATAGAACACTGGCGTTTCAAGGTGAAAAACCCAAAGGTTTTTATTAAAGAAAATATTAGGTTGGAGAAGGAAAGCCAAATGACGCTAGCAAGAAGGGTAGGGGATAATAAACAGAAAACGTCAAAAACACTCGATAATCAGATTATACTAAAATAAAATGAAAATATTACAAACACAAACAGAAAGGACCAGAAAAAGACAAAATAAACTGAGTCTGGAAAGGGAAAGGCCGAAAAGACAAATGCATGAAAACTGGAAGCAAACACAAAAGAGTAACAGGAATAAAAATGCGAGAGAAAGTAAAAATAAAATAATTGAAACTGTAAAAAAAATATAAAACGTTTCTCTCACAATGCTCCGTTGCAGTCGCCAACAAAGTAACGCGTTACTGAATACTACAACAAGGCAATTCTTTTTTTCAATTGATTAGCAAAGTAACACGTTATTGACAAAGTAACGTGAGCAATTCATTTGTGTAAACAAAATTATTTCCTAGGTAAGGTATTACTGCTGACAAAATCTTAAGTAAAATTTGAGTCAAAATATAAAATATTGGATAGTTGAGCTAAAAAGTTAACAAGGGTAAGATTTTGAAGGCACATTACATTTTACATCGATTAACGTAATAAATCTATGAAGAACACGCACACACACACACATCTATATATATATATATATATATATATATATATATATATATATATATATATATACACATATACATATATATACATATACATATAATATAATATATATATATATATATACATATATATATATATATATATATATATATATATATATATATATATATATATATATATATAGTATATATATATATATATATACACACACACACACACACATATATATATATATATACACATACTTGTCTGTGTGTGTTTGTGTTTATTTAGTATATATACATGTGTTTACATGGAATTTACTATACGTAATATCTCCAAACTATACACACAGTCTAATGAAAAATCATAATCTGCGAATGAAACGGCAAAACTTCTTTATTAGGGAAATGAAACTCTCACAACACAATCTGAGAGAGAGAGGGAGAGAGAGAGAGAGAGAGAGGTGAAAACAAGTACTAGAATAATGATGAAAAATTCGCGGGATCACCGCCGTGTCAAATAATTCAGGCAAGGAGAAGGAAGTGGCGTGTATTTCATTCAACTCGCGAAATCTTCAGAACGGCCCCCCTCCTCCCCCCGGCCCCCCACCAAAAAATAAAAAAGAAAAAAAGATGGAAAGCGAAATGCATTTGCATATTTCACCGGATAATCGTTTGCGGCTGAACGTATAACACAAATAAAAAAATATTTTTTATAAATTATTTATTGACGTTCATTATAATGAGCTGCGCTATTCATTATCATATGAGGTTTAGAAATATTCTGATATTTATTCGTCGACCGCGTTAGCCTGTTTACTGAATTGGTATGCATTTTTTTTAGCCTAATGGTCAATAATTATGCTGTATAATTATAGTATTCCCTTTCCCTTTTATCGTGAATGTGTGACAATATAAAAAGAAAGGTAAAATTTTGTGGATAACTGATGAATCGTGAGAATCAAGGCACAAATAAGTACCAAAATAATTAGAACACTGCCTGAATATTGCAAATATTTACCAACTTTACGCTGAGTTACTTTCGAATACATTAGCCATAATATTTTTGATAATATTACCGTACCTATTACAGGTCAACAGCCTGGTCAAACACTACTAAAACATGACTGGAAAATCAGTAACATTACCTCTCATCAGGGTACAGCGGAATATGACGTCAAATGAACAAAATATCTTGATCTTTTGCATCGCTGTCCTACATACCATTCAATCGATGCGAGATATTACAGATACGCGAAAGTCAATACACTTCAAACTGCCACGCGTGAGGTTGTGTCTCTTTACCCTTTCAGTACACGTGAATTGTAATTTTAGATTTGTCAACATCGATCGCCTACATGCAAACTTCAGGCTGAAAAACGTTCACAATGACGAGCAAAGTATAGAATTTAGGTTAAAGGCCAAGAGCTGGGACCTATGAGTTCATTCACTGATGCAACGGAAATCGAGAGTAAAGGTTTAATAGGAGGAAAACATGACAGTTTTATTACGAAACAATTGTCAGGAGAGAGTGGAAAGTAAGATGGAAGAAAGAATATGAAATGAATAGGAAATGAAAGGAGTTGCAGCTAGGGGCCGAAGCCGTAAGGAATGCCTATTGTGCACCGCGTGATGTGTACTGACGGCACTATTCCCCCCCTCCCATCCGACCCCGCCCCCTACGGAGTAAATCACAGTAAGGAAAACAGACTAAAGACCAAGAACAAATAATCAAATAAACATACGATTACCTCTCGGAATAACGGGGAGTTACACAGGCGCTAAAAAAAAAAGAAAAATAAATAAATAAATAAAAAAAACGTGTAAAACTGATCTAGTATATAATTCCGCCAGGAAAGAAGTCAGAGCAGCAAGAATTCAATTTAACACAAAAGGTCAGCGCATTATTATCCGCATGGCGCCTCCTACTCGTGACCTTAGGTTAAATGTTATTTTATAATAATAGTTCTAAAAATTCCACCGACCCTTTGGAAAGAGTGGGATCGAGAAGGCAACGAGCGCTGTATCTAGAGCAGGGGTTCTTGACGGGGTATGAGACCCACATCCTGGGGGTATGGGACTTGACCTCTGGATATTTGTATATATTTGATTTGTATATGTCAATGTATATATGGGTACATTTTGTAGTTAATAGCCATGTGAAACTATAAATGGTTTTGATTTTCTTGTATGCTCTAGCTATACATACCAAAAGTATGTATTTAAACTAAGTATATTGTTTGTTTGCATTGCTTGTATGGTGTTTTGTATGTTCTATTCCAAGCTATTCATACCAAAAGTATGTATTTAAACTAAGTACATTGTTTGTATAGTGTTTTTACGCTGCATGGAACAGTGGTTATTCAGCAACGGGACCAACGGCTTGACATGACTTCCGAACCACGCTGAGAGTGAACTTCTATCACCAGAAATACACATCTCTCATATTAAGCTATATTATCAACAAACAGGACTTAAGCAGAAGGGGGCATGGAACCATATTGGGTATTGAGTAAAAACGTTAAGTATATCTTAGTTTAACCAGACCACTGAGCTGATTAACAGCTCTCTTAGGGCTGGCACGAAGGATTAGATATTTTCACGTGGCTAGAAACCAATTGGTCACCTAGCAACGGGACCTACAGTTTATTGTGGGATCCGATCCAGAATATATCGAGAAAATAATTTCTAATCTCCAGAAATAATTTTATTGAAAATATATAAAAATGTTAAGGTGTTGTCATACCATAACGGGATAACGATTTGCATATCGTTAAATTTTGCAGATAAAATAAATCTATATGCATCTTTTTACATTTAAATCTAATCAAGAGTTTCTTCTTGCAAATAACTGTCAATATATATAATAAATAATTCCAAATAATCCATCTCCATTCTAGTCTTTCTCAGAAACTCAAGCTCACGTCACATATCTCAGCTGTTTGTGCGAATCGTTCTGCAACGCCGTTGGTAAACTAAGCAATTTTTGAATGGCGAGGAAGTGCAAACATATTTCAAAACGAAAATCTTCAGAGTGTCCGACATGAGATGGGAGCAAGTGCTTGTGCGAGGGCAAAAAAAAAAAAAAAAAAAAAAAAAAAAAAAAAAAAAAGCATCCCTGAAATATTTCGAAAACTTTGGAAGAAGAAGAAGAAGAAGAAGAAGAAGAAGATGGGATCGCTTTTTGAAAGTTGAAGCTATGATTCGGTGGGCCGGGTCGTCCCCGAAAAGGGAAGATGGTATTCTAGTATGTCGGAATGCTGGTGTAGTGTAATGTATTACGTCCTCCTACGAGCTATGCATGTATACCGTTGTGCCTGTCAGTCGAATCGAAAACTTTACGTTGTCCTAATTTGAATTTGCATATAAAATTTAGGCTAAAGGCCAAGCGCTAAGACCTATGGGGTCATTCGACGCCGAATAGAAAATTGAAATTAAAGGTTTAAAGGCATAAGAAGGAGGGAAAAACCCTTTCAGATTGCACCAACGATAATCATTGTTAGGAGAAGGTGGAAAGTAAGTTGGATGAACCATGACATGAAAGGAGGTACAGTAAAAGGAATGAAAGGGGTTGCGGCTAGGGGGGATCGAAAGGACCCTTACAAAGAACTTTAAGTAATGCCTACAGCGCAACGCGTGAGGTGCACTGATGGCGCTACCTCCCTACCGGATTTACTGTCCTTCGACGACTCTTGTTGGAAAGAATTCTATAGTTACCTCACTCTGTTCAGTAATCTCGTTTTGTTTGATGTTAGTTCTATTTGCAAAGTGTTTAACGTTTACTCTTTATTTTATTGATTTTTCGTCTTTCAGGACACTTGAAACCTTGAATTTTAAAAACTATCATCATTATTATTATTATTATTATTATTATTATTATTATTATTATTATTATTATTATTATTATTATTATTATTCAGAAGATGAAAATTGTTCATATGGAACAATTCCACAGGGGCCACCGACTTGAAATTCAAATTTGAAAAAGAATATGGTGTTCATTAGGAAGAAGCAAGAGGAAGTAAAGGGGAATAATGAAAGAAGAGATACAACTTATCGCAAAAGAAAAATATGAATAAATTAACAAATGGATAAAAATATATTAAAATGCAAGAAGTTCCAATTCCACGACATCCTCTGAGAGGGTGTTCCACAGTCCAACGGTGTGAGGAATATAGGACCTCTGGAACTGAGCAATTCGACAGCGAAGCAGGTTTATACGTCCCGTTATGGTTTAAGTAACGATATATTACCAATACTTGCCTGTATAAGAGTGAGTAATTACCATGACGAAATCTAACATTTTAATATTTCCCTTTACAACATGTGACGTTACAAGAATCACACTGTAAAAGTGTCAGTGATAAAGGAGCCGTTTGAGAATTAAATCAATGTACAAGAAACTGTCGTTTAAAACAAATTATGTCGTTAATTAGCTTTTTAAGATAAGAATTAATCAATTATATATTTTATTAAGTTACCATTTACCAATTTAACAGTTTACATTCATGCTTTTTAATCGGATTTATATTTCTGACTCAACTTCTTTTAATTTTGCTTTATAGTCTCTGAAGAATTTCATTTTTGAACAAACAATTTCAGCAGCCTTATTTTGACGTGATAAATATATCTCTACATAACATTCACTCAGGAAAGTCTTCATTTATTTTTTTCTTTTACCCAAAGACATTCTGTTTAAAATTATTTATCTCTCTCTTACAGAATTAGGTTTGGTTAAACATTTCTTTGACAAACACAAAATCATTCACTTCCCCTTGCCATGAGGTACAATTTCAATCAAAATGTTCCAATTTTACAGATTTTATTTATACATTTTTGGTCCTAATTCCGTCGGCAACTCTTGCACGATTAATCTATATTTCGCATCTATATTTCTTAGAGAAGCTTCTTCAGGTGGACATTTATTTCGAAAAAAGTAAATAATGTTCAGAAGAATACGAGAATGTTTTCTTAAACATCTTATACGCTTCAACATTTTCACTTGGAACATGCTTCTGAAGACACGAACATTTTTCTGTTACTAAATTTCGCATTAAATCTATTCTGATATCCTGACATTTTATTTTCTTAAGTTTTGATTTTACTTATTTATTTATTAATTTTATGTTTGTGTGTGTCCATGAGATCGTTATCAACTTCCCAATGCATAAAGAACATTCAGACCAATATACTTTTCACTACGCCTTTTAACTTTGTACAGTGACTTTAATATTCTGAAAGAGTGAGGTGTTCTTTACCAGAAAAGTGTAAAGTGTAAAGACCAAGTAATGACATTTCAAAAACAATAGTGTCTGTTAGCATAAAAACCTTTCCGTGACTTAACACAGGGAAGTTTTCTGAAAAGGGATAAACCTGAAGACATTAAATTTTGAAGAGAGCGATTTGAAAATTGCGTGAGGTTACATAATCAATGTTCTGTCTGAACCTGTAGATTCAAACTATTAATGAAATCAAAAGAAAAAATTGGTATAATTATTTTTGGAGTACAAAACGGTAAGCACAGCACAGCTTGCGATTATCTGCAGTATATTTCATTCTGAAAGCTTTCCTTTCTCTCCTACCTAAGAAGAGAAAAAACAAAAATGTCCAAGTACGACATAGAAAACATACGAAAGAAGAAAGGGAAGAGAGTGAGGGAAAGTACAACGTATAAAACATAAGAAAGAAGAAAAGGAAGAGAGTAAGGGAAGATTTTGACCTTTCTAATGACGAAAACTTGAGGGAACAGCCACCGCGTCAAATAATTCAAGAGAGGGAGAGAGGAAGTGGGCCGTATTTCATTCGTCTGTGGAAGACCTCACCCCCCCCCCCCCCGCAAGGAGAGAGAGAGAGAGAGAGAGAGAGAGAGAGAGAGAGAGAGAGAGAGAGAAAAGGAGTCGAAATGCATTTACATAGTTTATCCTGGATAATCGTCGGCGGCTGAACGCCAAACGTGAAATCTGGAGTGAGAAGTTTTATCGCAATTCATCCGACGACTTACACGATGTATTCCTTAAACAAACTTTTATAGAGTTTCTGTCGTATTCAGGCTCCGGTTCTCTTTGCTTGTTGTTTGAAAAGCGCGTTACTTCTTTTGCTTGGCCGAGTTTTGGGAGATTCTTTGATTTAGTTTTCATAACGATATCTGGATTAATCTCTCTTTCTCTCTCTCTCTCACACAAACAAGCACAACAATAATAATACTGAGGTACTTCATACAGGTAAGTCTCTCTCTCTCTCTCTCTCTCTCTCTCTCTCTCTCTCTCTCTCTCTCTCTCTCTCTCTCATAAACACATAACACATCAATAATAATATAATAGTTACCTCATACAGGTAAATTCTCTCTCTGTCTCTGTCTGTCTGTCTGTCTGTCTGTCTCTCTCTCTCTCTCCTAGACACATAACACATCAATAATGATATATAGTTACCTCATACAGATAAATTCTCTCTCGCTCTCTCTCCTCTCTCCTCTCTCTCTCTCTCTCTCTCCTCCAGTAAAAAATATATAATGGTCAGAAATAAATGAAGAATTAAGCAAAGATTGGGATAACATTTTCGTAAGTGATGACATAAGGGTAAATACGGAGATATTATATATATTAGAAAAAATAGTGGATAAATATATACCGAAGAAGAAAAGTAAACATCAGTCATGCATACCAAGAGACAGAAGGATCTTGTTCCAGAAAATCAGAAAGTGGAAAAAAGGTCTTGCAAAAGAAAAAAATGCATGGAAAGTTATAGAACTAAAAAGTAAGATAGAAAATGCAGAACAAAAGATTATACAATCAAAAGAAAATGAAAAACGGGACTTGGAAGAAAAAACCCTAATAAATATCAAGCAAAACCCAAACTATTATACTCATACGCGGAAAAGATGAATAAAAGAAGAATAGAAATAGGCCCTCTAAGAATTGAAGGGAGATTAACGAATGAAAAAAAAGAAATTTGAACATATTGGCAGAACGAGATAAGAGAGAATTCACCCCTAGAATAGATAATGAAGATAATGATATAGAAGTAAGGGACGAAAATAGTGAATATTTAGCTGACATAGATATTAATGAAGCTGATATTGTGCAGGCTATTAATGAAATTAAAAATGGAGCTGCTGCAGGGCCCGATGGAGTTCCTGCTATTTTGTTAAAGAAAGTAGTTCATTCTATCGCAAAGCCACTTGCAATATTATTAAGACAAAGTGTAGATACAGGCAAGATTTATGATGAGCACAAATTAGCATATATTACCCTACTTTCAAAAGTGGATCAAGACTAGAGGCAAGTAATTATAGGCCTGTGAGTCTAACATCACATATTATGAAAGTGTATGAAAGGGTAATGAAGAAAAATATTATGAAACATTTAATAAAAAATAATTTGTTTAATATAGGACAACATAGTTTTGTACCCTGAAAAAGTACACAAACCCCATTGTTAGTCCACCGTGAGAACATATTAAAAAATATGAAAAGCGGAAATGAAACAGATGTGGTTTATCTAGACTTTGCAAAAGCTTTTGACAATGTAGACCATAATACATTAGCGAAGAAATTAGAAAACACAACATCGTGGATAAAGTAGGAAGATGGTTAAAAGAATTTTTACACAACCGAAAACAGATAGTTATTGCAAACGATGAGAAATCGGATGAAGCCAAGGTAATATCCGGTGTGCCACAAGGTACGGTGTTAGCTGCAATACTGTTTGTTATTATGATTGAAGACATAGACAGTAATGTTAAGGATTCGGTAGCGAGTAGTTTCGCCGATGACACAAGAATAAGTAGAGAAATTACTTGTGATGAAGATAGGAACGCTCTACAAAGAGACCTTAACAAAGTATATGATTGGGCAGAGGTAAATAGGATGGTATTTAACTCTGATAAATTTGAATCAATAAATTATGGAGACAGAGAAGGAAAGCTATATGCATATAGGGGACCTAATAATGAGACAATCACAAATAAGGAAGCAGTTAAAGACCTTGGTGTGATGATGAATAGGAACATGTTATGCAATGATCAAATAGCAATTCTATTGGCAAAATGTAAAGCAAAAGTGGGAATGTTGTTACGGCACTTCAAAACAATAAAAGCTGAACACATGATTATGCTTTATAAAACATATGTTCGTAATCCACTTGAATTTTGCAATATGATATGGTACCCACACTATCAAAAGGATATTGCACAAATAGAGAGTGTACAAAGGTCCTTTACGGCTAGAATAGAAGAAGTTAAGGACCTTGACTACTGGGAAAGACTACAATCCTTAAAATTATATAGTCTAGAAAGGAGAAGAGAACGCTACATGATAATTCAGGCATGGAAACAGATAGATGGAATAGCAGAAAACATCATGGAACTAAAAATATCAGAAAGAGCAAGCAGAGGTAGATTAATAGTGCCCAAAACTATACCAGGAAAAATAAGGAAAACACACAGGACATTAATCCACTACGCACCAGCATCGATAATGCAGCGTCTATTCAATTGCGTTGCCAGCTCATCTGAGGAATATATCAGGAGTGAGCGTAGATGTGTTTAAGAATAAGCTCGACAAATATCTAAACTGCATCCCAGACCATCCAAGATTGGAAGATGCAAAATATACCGGAAGATGTACTAGCAACTCTCTGGTAGACATTAGAGGAGCCTCACACTGAGGGACCTGGGGCAACCCGAACAAAATGTAAGGTCTGTAAGGTAAGGTAAGGTCTCTCTCTATCTCTCTATGCAATCTTTTCCACTTTCCTCGGAAGATATGATGACTTTATTAGCCAATGGTTGTAATGGTTAAATCCTAGCCCAGTGACGTGACAGCTGATGATGATAAGGCGAAACAAAACTTAGGTAGAAATTCGATTAAAATATCCAAAATACCGCAGCTCTAATTGTTCATATACTTATGTACTACAGATAGTATAAGTTTGTCTCTGTATTTATTTGTATTTTCCTTTGAGTAAAAGGCGAAGCGTGTTCAAATACATATGCACAATATATTCCCCCTATGTTCATGATGCCTCTTTGTATTGCCTGTATTTTGGCTGCCTAATATCACATATGATATTATCTTCTCAAGTACCTTATCTTTTAGCTACCAACCATATATATTCTATTATTATTATCATTAATTGCGAGCTTGATGGTGCGCAATGCTGCGCTGGAACCCGGCGCTGCCCGTCATGTCTCCTCCCCTACCCTCCCGATCCCGTACCTACCACACCCCACCCGAGGCGGACAAACAGACTTGCAAGATAAGGGTGGATGTGTCATGTCTCCCCTACACTCCCCATCCTCAACCTACCCCACCACCACCTGGGGTAAACAAACAAGAAAGATGGACTCGTACTACTATTACAAATATTATCATAAATTATTTCACTAAGCAACTGTTTGGTTACAGCCGTTTATTTTTGTAACCACTGCTGTGAATATCATAATTTTGTGACTGTATTGTTCCTACATTGTTTAATCTTTACATATGGCCCTAATCTGAAATAGAGGGTATTATTATTTTATTATTATTATTATTATTATTATTATTATTATTATTATTATTATTATTATTATTATTATTATTATTATTATTATTAAATTCGTTTTTCTTGTTACTTAACGTAAGAAACGACGATTGCCTAGTTATATTCAACCAAAAACTATAAACAAAAGCCGCAAGAGCATAAAAGAAAATGTTAAAATTCATTTTCACCCGAGAAATCAACATTATCGAGGTTATTTATTTACTCAGTTACAAAGTTGCATAGTTATTTCTGTCGAAATAAAAAATATTAAATAGAAACATCTCCCCAATCTCTAGCGCCGAGTTGAATCCACTGAATGAAAAGCATGCTGTAAAAATAAATTTTTTAAAAAATTGAAAAATATCGGAAACCGATGCTGGACGACACTGACAAATATAAATAAATGATTTCATTCTTTGAAGCTCCTCGTCGATTCCAAGTTGCACCGACTCAAATGCCATGACATTACTGTAGGAATGTGTAGTATACTCAGTTGTTACTTTTAATCCCGAATTTAAGATTGTCTTTACATAGATCTTTGACTTTACGTTTTACTCTTTTGAAGAGCTGTTTATTCAAGACCTGCTGATTCATTCATCGGACCAGCGCCAGATTTGTAAACCAGTTTTATTTGACATTACGCCCAATAAGTCTAAAGGTGCTTTCAGTCGAAAAATACACTATCATCCAATACAGTATTGCTCTCACAATTATCACGGGAATACACTTACCAAAGGAATGTATCTGAAGTGGTGTAGTACGCTGAATTTATTTACATCTTTATGAAGTAGAATATATCATCTTAAGCACTACGCATGCTATGTGCGCAGTAATTATGGAAACCTGTTCTATTTTCACCTGCTCAGTCTCGGGTATTCTTCGCAATAAATTGACAAACACTGTAATTGTACCAAATGTATTTGAGCCACAGCATTTTAAGTATGAGTGAATCACGTGACGTCGAGTCTAATTCAAATTTTCAGGAAGGAGAAGAAATAAAGGATCTAATGCATCTGAATTTACTTACTGTTATTGCATGAAGCTGGCCTTGTGCCAGCACGACTTCGTGTTCTTTGGCAAATCCAAGGGGAGAATGTCAACCCAACCTCATTCTGTTTTGTCATATAAATCGCGGAAAACATTATGAAAAGATTGTTGTCTGATTTGAATTGGGAAATAGAATATATACAATTTAGGCCGAAGGCCAAGCGCTGGGACCTATGAGGTCATTCAGCGCTGAAAGCAAAATTGAGACCAGAAGTTTACAAAGGTGTAATAGGAGGATAACCTCAAAGTATTTGCACTTTGTGTCAATTGTTAGAAGAGGGTGGAATGTAAGATGGAAGAAAGAGCTTATGAATGAAGGTACTGAAAGGAACGAGAGGGGTTGCAGCTAGGGGCCGAAGGGACCTTGCAAAGAACCTTAATTAAATAACGACTACAGTGCACCGCATGAGATGCACTGACGACATTATCCTCCTGCGGAAGATTCGAATGCGGAAATTATAGTTGAAAATTTAACTGGAGTCACAGAAGCCATGATGATTATGATGGTGGCGACAGATAAACTTGGGACCTTCCCTAGATAGTGACCTCAAAGGGTATTCGGGGTCATTATCTAAGACTAATATCTCTTGGGGGTCATTATCTTTATAATATTTACAGTCTTTTACTTATGATTTTACAGTAATCTCCAACGGGTCTGTACTAAACACGCCGCAAAGGTGGATACATACCCGGTTTAAAATCTATGTGGGTCACTATCAAAAAATGATTCTAAATTTTTTAATTTGTTCGTAATGGTCTTTCAGAGCTGACTGAGGTTTTTATAACCCCTTTCGTATATAAAGTAAAATCAGATCAGTGTTCCCACAATGATCCAAGCCGTACCTCTAAAACCCATCAAGAGGACTTAGTACTATTACCATCAGAATTTGATGAAATAATAATAATAATAATAATAATAATAATAATAATAATAAAATAATAATAATTAATAATAATAATAATAATAATATTTTAAAGCAGTACCTCAAATTCTGGTGAGGATTGCGGCATCACTTTCCTCTGTCTTTAGCTTTAAAACGATACAATGGAAAAAATTATATATATATATATATATATATATATATATATATATAGATATATATATATATATATATATATAATTAGTAGCACTCGCTTAAATCATGTTAGATAATTTGTTCTGAGCATAAAGATATATATATATATATATATATATATATATATATATATATATATATATATATATATATATATATATATATATATATATATTTATAATATCACTATCACACACACAACTTTTAAAACAATTCTTCGCAGTAATCAGAACACTGACAAAGACTTTTGGAAGCACCTGTGAGCAAAGACGACTGGACTAAGAGCCATATAATCTGTCCGGCGGAAGGGGGTTGGTGGGTGGGATGGGGGGTTGGTGGGGGGGTGGCGGGGACGTGGGGGTGGATGTGGGGAACCTTGTAATGAAACAGTGCTCTAATCCAATTCTCTCGAGCAGTAATTGTGCTGTGAATCAGTCTGCCAATCAATACACTCAAGTGAGTACTCATCCTTCGTAGCACGAGCTCATAATCATTCATTTAAAAATTCCCGGAAGGCATTGTATGCCCACTCCCTCGGCAGCCATAATGTAATCCGTATATACATAACAAGGCATTGTATGCCCGCTTCCTCTACGAGCCATAACGCAACCCGTATATACAGCACAACAGCTCCTCCTGAGAACGTCAATCACGAAAGTAGGGTTGCTTGTAGTAGGACGTTAGGGAACACACGGTACTTAAGTAGCGCGACTTGTTATGCGTGTTGCATACTTGTTAAATGGGTTCTATTTTCAGCTGGGGGTCTTGTGCACATAACTTGAGATTCATGCTTGCGATAGCGTTCTGATAACGAACAGCGAGGAAATCGATGTTAGCACCAGCATTCAAATCGTTTCTTTTATGAGAGAGAGAGAGAGAGAGAGAGAGAGAGAGAGAGAGAGAGAGAGAGAGAGACTGTACAAATAACCTACTCTTGCATTAAGTCGATTTACTTTTATGGGAATGAAAAAAAAAAACAAAAAATATTCATTGCACACCGAAACGGAAAGTAATAGGCAAGAGAAAAAGAAAATAAAGGATAGAGGCGATATAATGACAGGAGTAAATGGTAAGAAGGAAAAGGTATAATAGAATTAATGCCTCTCCCGATAATGGCGCTTGGTGATTTCGTATAGCTGCTGTGCGGTAATCGTTCTTCATTCTGCCTTTATTCGGGTTTTTGCTTTTATTGGAATAATGCAAGCTGCTTATGCTGTAACTAATATATGCTAAGGTATTTCTGCGAAGGTCATTTGGTATTGTTTAAATTACTTATTTATCTCTTTATTTATTTGTTTTCGCATTCATTGGTTTGTTTGTTTGTGTTCGATAAAATCACGTGGGCGGCCTGACCCGAGTGGCTGATTTCACGGTAGTTTGAATCCAATATTCTCTTCATAGTTCTTTTTCTGAGGATGGGTTGTGGGACGTGGCTTTTGTCGTGGTTTATTTTTAAATGCTTTTCTTTTCTTTTTACTGTACTCATCTATTCTGCTCTTTATCTGTATTCTCGTGGTATGTTCTGCAATTGCCATCGTGTTCTGAGTTTTCATTTATTTATTTTGCAAGGTCTAAAGATATCCTATCGGGTAATTTCTGAAAATGTCAGCTGGTAGACTATTTTTGCCATTTGCATCAGGGTGGTCATTTGAAACTTGTATAAGATGAACTGTCAGGATATTTGTAACAGAAGGGTTATTTCAGATACTGGAATATATATATATTTTTTTTTTTGGGGGGGGTTGTTAGTTCTGTTAATAGCTATGATTATTTCTGTTCTTAACATTTTATGAGATGCGAATTGTTCTAAAAAGATTATTTGCAAATTATGCTGCCGTAAACGATCCGTCTATTTTTATTTTTAACTCAGATGCTTCAATGATCAATGTGATAACGGCGTCTTCCATATTATTATTATTATTATTATTATTATTATTATTATTATTATTATTATTATTATTATTATTATTATTATTATTATTATAATTTTTTTTTTTTGCTCTATCACAGTCCTCCAATTCGACTGGGTGGCATTTAAAGTGTGGGGTTCCGGGTTGCATCCTGCCTCCTTAGGAGTCCATCACTTTTCTTACTATGTGCGCCGTTTCTGGGATCACACTCTTCTGCATGAGTCCTGGAGCTACTTCAGCCTCTAGTTTTTCTAGATTCCTTTTCAGGGATCTTGGGATCGTGCCTAGTGCTCCTATGATTATGGGTACAATTTCCACTGGCATATCCCATATCATTCTTATTTCTATTTTCAGATCTTGATACTTATCCATTTTTTTCCTCTCTTTCTCTTTAACTCTGGTGTCCTATGGTATTGCGACATCAATGAGTGATACTTTCTTCTTGACTTTGTCAATCAACGTCACGTCTGGTCTATTTGCACGTATCACCCTATCTGTTCTGAAACCATAGTCCCAGAGGATCTTTGCGTGATCGTTTTCTACCACTCTCTCAGGTTGGTGCTCATACCACTTATTACTGCAAGATAGCTGATGTTTCTTGCACAGGCTTCAGTGGAGGGCTTTTGCCACGGAATCATGCCTCTTTTTGTACTGGTTCTGTGCAAGTGCCGGGCATTCGCTTGCTATGTGGTTTATGGTTTCATTTTTCGTATTGCACTTCCTACATATGGGAGAGATGTTGTTTCCGTCTATCGTTCTTTGAACATATCTGGTTCTTAGGGCCT
This sequence comes from Macrobrachium nipponense, assembly GCF_015104395.2. Taxonomy (NCBI): domain Eukaryota; kingdom Metazoa; phylum Arthropoda; class Malacostraca; order Decapoda; family Palaemonidae; genus Macrobrachium; species Macrobrachium nipponense. The sequence continues at coordinate 77,451,275 of NC_061088.1, forward strand.
GATCTTGTGCCGCTGTTATCATTCCTTCAGTTTCCTTCTTTAGCTCTCCCCTCTGTAGCCATTGCCAGGTGTCATCGCTGGCTAGTTCTTTAGTCTGTCTCATGTTTTGTCCGTGCATTGGTTTGTTGTGCCAGTCCTCTGTTCTGTTTGTCATTCTCCTGTCTCTGTATATTTCTGGGTCTTCGTCTACTTTAATTAGTCCTTCTTCCCATGCACTCTTTAGCCACTCGTCTTCACTGGTTTTCAGATATTGCCCCTGTGCTCTGTTCTCGATGTTGACGCAGTCCTCTATACTTAGTAGTCCTCTCCCTCCTTCCTTTCGTGTTATGTATAGTCTGTCTGTATTTGCTCTTGGGTGTAGTGCTTTGTGTATTGTCATATGTTTCCTGTTTTTCTGATCTATGCTGCAGAGTTCTGCCTTCGTCCATTCCACTATTCCTGCGCTGTATCTGATTACTGGCACTGCCCATGTGTTTATGGCTTTTATTATATTTCCGGCGTTGAGTTTTGACTTGAGTATCGCCTTGAGTCTCTGCATATATTCTTTCCTGATCGAGTCCTTCATCTCTTGGTGTTTTATATTCTTTCCTTCCATTATTCCCAAGTATTTGTATCCAGTCTCATCTATGTGTTTGATGTTGCTCCCATCTGGTAGCTTTATCCCTTCAGTTCTCGTTATTTTGCCTTTTTGTATGTTGACTAAGGCGCATTTTTCTATTCCAAACTCCATCCTGATGTCCCCAGATACAATCCTTACAGTCTGGATTAGGGTATCTATTTCGTTGATGCTCTTACCGTACAGCTTGATGTCGTCCATGAACATCTGATGGTTGATTCTGTTGCCTCTTTTCTTGAGTTGGTACCCGGCATCCATCTTCTGAAGTACTTTTGTCATGGGAATCATGGCTACTTCGAAGAGTAGTGGGGACAGTGAGTCGCCCTGGAAGATGCCTCTCCTTATATTAACCTCTGCTAGTCTTATTCCAGAGCTTGTAAGTATTTTATTCCAGTTGAGCATTGTATTTTTGAGGAAGCTGATGGTGTTTTCCTCTGCCCCATATATTTTCAGGCGTTCTATTAGCCATGTGTGTGGTATCATGTCGAAGGCTTTCTTATAGTCTATCCATGCCATGCTTAGGTTGGTTTTCCTTCTCCTACTGTTCTTCATTACCATTTTGTCTATCAGGAGCTGGTCTTTTGTGCCCCTACACTTCCTTCTGCAGCCTTTCTGTTGGTGGGGGATGGTGTTTGTCTCCTCTAGGTAGTTGTATAGCCTTTCACTGATGATACCTGTTAGTAACTTCCACATTATTGGTAGGCAGGTGATAGGCCTGTAGTTACTGGCTATGTTTCCCTTACTCTGGTCTTTTTGTACTAAGGATGTTCTTCCTGTAGTTATCCATTTGGGTGCATGGTGATTTGAGATACAATGCTGGAGTTGTTTGCTATTCGTGGGTGCTGGGCCTTGAAGTTTTTATTATTATTATTATTATTATTATTATTATTATTATTATTATTATTATTATTATTATTATTTTTTTTTTTTTTTTTTTTTTTTTTACTCTATCACAGTCCTCCAATTCGACTGGGTGGTATTTTATAGTGTGGGGTTCCGGGTTGCATCCTGCTCCTTAGGAGTCCATCACTTTTCTTACTATGTGTGCCGTTTCTAGGATCACACTCTTCTGCATGAGTCCTGGAGCTACTTCAGCCTCTAGTTTTTCTAGATTCCTTTTCAGGGATCTTGGGATCGTGCCTAGTGCTCCTATGATTATGGGTACGATTTCCACTGGCATATCCCATATCCTTCTTATTTCTATTTTCAGATCTTGATACTTATCCATTTTTTCCCTCTCTTTCTCTTCAACTCTGGTGTCCCATGGTATTGCGACATCAATGAGTGATACTTTCTTCTTGACTTTGTCAATCAACGTCACGTCTGGTCTGTTTGCACGTATCACCCTATCCGTTCTGATACCATAGTCCCAGAGGATCTTTGCCTGATCGTTTTCTATCACTCCTTCAGGTTGGTGCTCGTACCACTTATTACTGCAAGGTAGCTGATGTTTCTTGCACAGGCTTCAGTGGAGGGCTTTTGCCACTGAATCATGCCTCTTTTTGTACTGGTTCTGTGCAAGTGCTGGGCATTCACTTGCTATGTGGTTTATGGTTTCATTTTTCATATTGCACTTCCTACATATGGGAGAGATGTTATTTCCGTCTATCGTTCTTTGAATATATCTGGTTCTTAGGGCCTGATCTTGTGCCGCTGTTATCATTATTATTATTATTATTATTATTATTCAGAAGATGAAACCTATTCATATGGAACAATCCCACAGGGGCCAAGGACTTGCAATGCAAGCTTCCAAAGAATATGACTTTAGTTAGCAAGAAGTAAGAGGAGGTAAAGGGATATACAGAAAGACGTGATCTCACTTGTAAAAAAAAAAGAATAAACAAATGTGAAAGAAAGTTATAAGTATCTTAACAAATAACGGAAAGTGCCACCTGCCCGTAGGGAATCTTTATTCTGCTGTTATTGGGTTTTGAAGTGCAAGTCCTACGGCGCCTTCCGTGACCGAATCCCATTAGACAAAGCGTTACTAGAAACGGAAGCTAACCTGGTCCATATCTCAGGCGCATTCAATACCCTATCACCATCATCTGCGTCCAATGGGCTGTCATTCTCAGGGTGTATTACAAGTTAAACAAGCAACCCTGTCCATTACGCCTTGATTGACGGGGAGGAGGAGGAGGAGGAGGAATAAACCTGTTTCCGTTCCGTGCGGGAGATCGAAGCCAAACAGTGAAGCTTTGATTTACAGTCCGTGAACAACTACGATATCGGGCGAGAAATTTGGATGGCCGTCTCATAAGAAATCCATATCTGCTATTTTTAAGCATATCTGCTATTTTTAAGTTTTATTTCTTAAAGATTATTGCCTTGGACCTACGCAGTACCCTGGTTCTTGCTGTGGTATTGTTTGCATATTATGTTAACACC
>NC_061088.1:77461781-77474281 GCF_015104395.2 Macrobrachium nipponense
TCAGTTTTCCCAGCGTTTCGCAAACACGCGATTCCTGGAATAAAATGATAATCTATTTATTTCGGGAAATTTCTTGCGTATTTATCTGGCGTTTTTTCTTGTTGGCGAGTCTATTCTAAAACATCAGATGTCCCCCACATAAAACTACAACCAGGTCAGTCACCTGTGACATGAACCGGTTTGGATTAATGCTCGGCGCAGTGAATTTCTCTGACTGATAAGGTTATCTGTCAATTTAATTTAAGCTCGAGGTCAAAAACGATGATGAAGCTGCTATTATTATTATTATTATTATTATTATTTTTTGTTTTTATTTATTAAAAATAATGGAAGAATTCACAGAATTTTTAATAAAACCTGTTTGAAAGAAGGTCTGTTTCCAGCATACATTATTATTATATTACTATGCGTGCTGGAACCCGGGGCTGTTGTCTCCCCTATCCTCCAGACTCCCTACCTCCTCTGCCCCACCTTGGGACGGACAAACAGGTTTACGGGAGGAGGGTGGATAGGGGAGAAAGAAGGTCTGTTTCCAGCATACATTATTATTATATTACTATGCGTGCTGGAACCCGGGGCTGTTGTCTCCCCTATCCTCCAGACTCCCTACCTACCCTGCCCCACCTAGGGACGGACAAACAGGTTTACAGGAGGAGGGTGGATAGGGGAGAAAGAAGGTCTGTTTCCAGCATACATTATTATTATATTACTATGCGCGCTGGAACCCGGGGTTGTTGTCTCCCCTATCCTCCAGACTCCCTACAAACCCTGCCCCACCCGGGGGCGGACAAACAGGTTTACAGGAGGAGGGTGGATGTCTCCCCTACCCTACCGTTCCCCTACATATCTCGCTCCGACCCGGGACGGACATACCGGTTTGTGCGGGGTAAGTGGCTGTGTCTTCCCCTACTGTCACCAGAGAGAGGACAAATAAGCTCAGATCCTGTTGGATTTTATTATTATTATTATTATTATTATTATTATTATTATTATTATTATTATTATATTACAAGAATACAAGAAAGCAATCTCACCTGGACATAGGTGAAAAAACGGGCGCTTTGGGGAATGAACCACCGACAAGGGATTTGCCAAGTCAGCACACTATCCACTCAGCGTATATCTTAGTTTTACCAGACCACTGAGCTGATTAACAGCTCTCCTAGGGCTGGCCCGAAGGATTAGATATTTCTACGTGGCAAGGAACCAATTGGTCACCTAGCAACGGGACCTACAGCTTATTGTGGGATCCGAACCACACTATATCGAGAAATGAATTTCTATCACCAGAAATAAATTCCTCTAATTCCGCGTTGGCCGAGCCGAGAATCGAACTCGGACCACCGGATTGGCAGCCGAGCGCGAAAACCACTCGTCCAACAAGGAACTACCGTGGAACCAGATACGCTGCTGTCAATCACAGATTAGCAGCCCAGATCCCCAAAGATCAGGTTTGTCTTTATTATTATTATTATTATTATTATATTATTATTATTATTATTATTATTATTATTATTATTATTATTATTATTATTATTATTATTATTATTATTATTATTATTCAGAAGACGAACCCTATTCATAAAAAACGAGCCCACAGGAGCAACTGACTTGAAATTCAAGCTTCCAAAGACTATGGTGTTCATTACAAACAAGAACCAGAAGGTAAAGGGAAATACAGAAAGATGAGATCTTATTAAAAAAGAAAAAATATATTAACAAGTTCAAAAATAATTTAAATAAACATATAAAAATGCAAGTAAATAATTTAGATGCAAGGAGAACTGTATCAAGGTAGTTATCACATCATTTGGCTTGAACATTTGAAGTTCCAATTGCACGACAATTATCCCTCAGAAGAGGTGGACCATACATCCTGCCTATGTGGACTCTTGAGAGAGACTGAGAGTTTACAGCCTTGTGACTGGCTTATCAACACCCAATCAGGAGCGTCGCAATGGACTGGAATAGACATCAGATGCACGTTTGATATGAATCGACTATGGTTGTGATTGTCATAATGACTTTTCTTTCCAGATTCACAAAACTTGTTGAAAATCTTTGAACCATCTGACGTTTACCAATTAACAATTTGCCTCGACACAACAAAGGGCATCACTGGACACCGATTCACATAAAAAAAAATATGAATCAGGTTAGTACAGTTTTTGATCCACGATATCTTTGAAGTCAAAGATCATTAGAAGAAAGTCTGGTATTTTAGCCGCGCAGAGCAAAGTAGGCAACACGAAAATTCTGTATAGATAGAGTTGTCGAAACTTTACCGGAATAGAAAAACAAATAAATAAAAATTGAGAATCTGATCACTCGATCAGGCGTTTTCTGCACTGGATGAAAATAGCTCCGCTTTATACAATTACTTGCAGGTTGAAAATTCGAGGTGTCAGGGGTCAAACTCATCAACGTGCCAAAGAACAACAACAATTTACGACGCAAATTTCTTTAATCTTCAGAGACATGGGTAGAGGTCTGGGGACAGCAAACCTAAAGGCATCTGGCATTTTGCATAGGTTGTAAATCATGGAATGAAAAACAGTATATATATATATATATATATATATATATATATATATATATATATATATATATATACATATATATATATATATATATATATAGTATATGATATATAGATACATAGATACATAGATAGATAAAAAGGCCCATAAAAACTACATACAGTACATTGGAACCTTACATTTCAGATAGCTTCTTCTGAACCCCTGTTCACTGGAATACAGAAATATATGGTTGCAACCTGAATGTATGTGTTTAAGTGGCTACATATAATAAATATATATATATATATATATATATATATATATATATATATATACTATATCATATATATATATCCGGAGTGCATGAGCGTGGATATCTAAGACTTATGGTTATACATCAAGAAACATAGCCATTGTTACTATTGCCACTATTTCAATAATAATAATAATAATAATAATAATAATAATAATAATAATAATAATAATAATAATAATTTGAATATGAATATGGGAATTGGAATATTAACAGGAAATGCCTTTTTGGAAAAGGTAAGGTTTCTTAAGCTCCTGATGCCTACAGTTGCCCATAATGGAATGCAGGAGCTAATTAACTCATATCCGCAACCACCGAATTATTTAGCAATGCATAATATTATAACAGAAGCTGCATTCTTCGTCGTAAATTATAATAAAATCGAGTGAGTTACGTCACAGGAATGATATTCCGAGAGAAAAACACGAATGAACTTCCAGTTATGTCATTCTAAAACAATTATTATAAATGACGAATTCCAAAAATGAGGGGTTGGGGGCGGGGTTAGTGCCTCCAGTGTACCTCACGCGGCTCACTGTAGCATTATCTACGGTTCTCAGCCACTGTCCCTTTTGGATGCTGGCTGCTGCATCTTTCATTCCTTTTACTATACCTACGTTCATATTCTCCTTCATCCATCTTAACAGCCCAAATTAGTGATTTCTTGACACTCTGAAACTACTCAGGCAATAATAATAATAATAATAATAATAATAATAATAATAATAAAAATAATAATAATAATAATAATAAGAAAGAAGTGTTACAAATAAGTTATCAGGATAGCAATAAATGTTACACAAAAGAAAATCATAAACGCAACCATTAATGTGGCCCTGAGATTGTTGAGAAATATTTGATATATATATATATATATTTATATATTATATATATATATATATATATATATATATATATATATATATTATATATATATATATATATATATATATATATATATATATATATATATATATATATATATATATATTATATATATATATATATATGCGCTGCATCACTCAGTAAGCTTATTATTAAAGTAATGTCATTTGTTTTTATAACGGTAGTTGTCACCCTAATGGCTCATTTAACAGCGATTTTTTTGTCTTTTTTTGTCTAATTTCTTCATAAATCCCTTACTTACAGCGTATACATATTTCCGTGTGGATTGTTAACTTTACATCAGCAACTTCGTGGATTAATAGAATGTATATATATATATATATATATATATATATAACATATATATATATATATATATATATATATATATATATTATATATATATATATATATATATATACAATCTATTAATCTATGAAGTTGCACATAGCAAAGCGATCGTCATTCGAATATGTATTCGATACATTCAATTTGCAAGAACTTTCATGTATTACAAAACTATTATATCGTGCCCTTTACAAATTTCAAAACGCGATGTTTTTGTAGATGGACGTAGGATCATCTACTTCCCGTGAAAGCAAAACACTTTTTATTATTATTATTATTTTATTATTATTATTGTTGTTGTTGTTGTTGTTGTTGTTGTGGTGTTGTTGTCTGGACAGTTGGTGGAGACGTCAATATTCCACAGGGTGGGTCTACCTACAATTGATTGATTGATTTATAGTTTTCAGGCTTAATGCCAAGTACTAGGGCAACTAAGGCCATTCAGCGCTGAAACGGAAATTGATAGTGAAAAGGTTTGAAAGGTGCAACAGGAAGGAAGTCTCGTAGTTGCACTATAAATCAATTGTTAGGAATGTTTGGAAAGTAAGATGATGGGAGAAAGATAATATGAAAGGAGGTACAGTAAAAAGGAATGAAAGTAGTTACACCGCATGAGGTGCACTGACGGCACTACCCCACTAAGGGGGGTCTACCTTTAAAAAAAATTAAATAACTAAATCGACAAACAACCTAATCCAAAATACATCCCGTCTGGTATGTACCAAGTGATATTTTAATCTTAAAATAATTTTGGTTCTTGCAAATTCTCACATTATCAAATGCAATGTCACTTACCCATTATTGCCGCACCTTCCCCCCCTTCCCCCCCCAAACCCACCCCGCCCCCTCCCCTCAAATCACTGGCGAAGAAAAGAGAAGAAAATCATAACATTAGCTTTATGGCAACAACGGACGTAAAGAGACAGACCAAAAATAACCCGACGACAATAAAAGGTTTTGGAAAGCGACGCGCATAAAGAATTCACGAAGGGCCAGATGATGGCGTCGTGTTGTCAGTCGATATCTGTTACGGCATTACGAATGGCTGAATGCAGCAGGGCTGAAATGCACAGGAATACTTTACTGATGACATTTCGACTCGAAAATATGACGGCATTCCTGAAATCGAGCGAAAGAATGCGGCGCCGCCAATTTATTTATGGCGGCCGCTCTTTCGAAAGGAATTCAACCTTGACACTGACGATGTTTGTATCATTTTTTCCTTCTTTTTTTCTTTACTTCTTTTCTTTATCTCGGATCTGAACTTTACTCAATTGCGTATTTCCTTTGATCGAAAGCTAAAAAATACAGGCATCGGACAATATCAGAAAACAATGTTATCCTTCACCAACAAAATGGAAACTGCTTTCTTCGTTAACAAAAAAATAACAGCAGCCTTGAGAAACCAACAATACCAGTTTGGTGTAGATATTACTGGGATCTTAAATCCTCAGTGTAAATCACAATAAAAGTGTCCTTACGTATCCGAGAAACTATTTACAATTCATAAGTGCTTTGGAACTGTCTGTCACAGCCACCTTCTATCTGTCTATAATAACAAAATCTGAGTGGATATTTCCTGTTTGTCCGCCCCGGTTCGGGGGCCGGGTAGGTTGGGGATCGGGAGGGTAGGGGAGACACGACGTGTAGTTCCGGGTTCCAGCGCAGCGTAGCGCGGAGTCATCAGGCTCGTCGTTAAAATTCTCATCGCCTTCATTCTTTCATTCAAATTCGACATCCACTCAATACTTTCACTGAAGAGAGATGGCTCAACAATATCTTCATACTTTGCAAAGATTATCTGCTGCGGACACTCCCAGAATTTTAATTTTCTGCAAGTACCACCTTGCCTTCCTCACCCACCTAAATATCTATACGAATCAACTGTTCCCCTTTGTCCACATCAACGGTAATAGCTTCTGCCTTCTATAGTTTATGTTTTTGTGCAACACCTTACTCTTGCTCATTAAAGATTCTCTTAAAATGTCTCCACTATTTCAAAAGAGCATCGCAGCTTATTCAGTCTAAAGTTACACCACACACTACTCACGACCATTTTCCCAACCAGACAACTTTGTACCTCCATCCTTAGTTCAGTCTCTTACTTCTCACGTCAACTGATCTAAAAAGGCATTAAACAACCATGTGGATGATAAGGGATCCGCGCCGCAACCTATACTTCTAAGCCAAACCAGTCACTCGCCCGCTTGCAAATTGTAACAGTAAGCTTCTTATTCGCCACACAAACTTTTAACAATTGATCTTGCCATATTACCTTACGCAAAGTGTTCTCATTAATTTTGGCACACACTCTTTTAAAGGTTCATGCGAAGTCGACTCATTTTACAAAAAATAATTATTCTCTTAGTTGACAGACGCTAGTTAACAGTCATCATTTTTTTTCTCCCTAAGCTTCAGAGAATGATGCTAAATTTATGTATACTGCTATTATGTCGTCCGGGAGTAATTAAAGGACAAACAAATAAACAGAAGCTTTAAACTCACCAGTTTAATCTTTTTTAAATCAAAATAGAAGTCTATTATTTTCCATGACTAACTCACTTCAGTAGAGCCCTTAAAGGCATTTTCATATCTTTTCCAAAATACTATAATAAAGAATAAAATAAAACAATGGGACTAAAGTGACGACGCTGTGTGCTGTGTGTTGCTATAACGTATTCCAGTTAAAAAATAATATCTTTATAAATTTTCCATCATGTTAAATCGTAAAATTTTAAAGTACGTTTTCAACACGATACACAGGGATGAATGCTTTTTTTTATTATTATTATTTGCATGATTACTCTACAGCACGCAAATGAATAGCTATTATTTTTTCAAGTTTCTTTTAAATTCATACGGAGAAATATACTCATTTTTTGGAAATAAACCATGAGAATAATGGTATTGTAGATATTGTCAATGTAACTGATTGTTCCTGGCAGATTTTGGGGGATCAGTGAGGAAAAGGAAAAGTTTATACATAAAAATTGACAAGACACTTGAGCAAGGGATTCTTTACCATATGAGATACGTTTTATACAAAGCAAGTAAAGTGAGGAACAACAGACACACGTCAAGAAATCACGATGGGATGAAATTACCCTTTTGTAATAATGATGATGAGAAATTAGGAAAATTACAGACAGACGAATCTTTCCTTTTCGAAATCGGCTACGGCTGTGGTATAACTACAGACCTGAAAGAACACCAACAGAGATTAAATATGAGAAACAATAATGCTTAGAAATTAATACACACACATACACACACATATATATTTATACATATATATGAATTCTTATCACATCACCGTGATCCATATACATGCATTAAGCTACAACTGTCTTTAATATCCAATTCGCTCTCCCTCTGAATTAAAATATTTTCATATATGTTAACCGAACGGGAACCTCGGTTAACATGTATGAAAATGTATTTATTCCGAGGTAGAGCGAACTGGTTATATATATATATATATAATATATATATATATATATATATATATTATATATATATATATTTCAATAGGGAGTTGAACGATTAATTGACATATGGTAAACACGCACAACTCACGCGCATGTATGCAGACACACAATATATAAATATATATATATATATATATATATATATATAATATATATATATATATATATATAATATATATATATATATATATGTACAAACCCTGCACAGAGGGCAGTGCATGCGCACGTGTATGTATAGATATGTATGTAAATATGCATATATTTGGGTGTGTTCGTGTTTAATTCACGTATAGAGATGTCAATTAACCGTTCAACTCCTCATTGAAATAAAGCGGAATTATTCATCTGGTCTTATATTTGCACAACATCTGTTCGTGCTGTTTTATTCATTGATATTAATACGCTGTTTGTTGCTAAGCATTTTTCGAAATCCAAATTTAATTGGCAATTATCTCCATGTTTACCTACCTATCTGTATCAACAAAGTCATTGCTAATATATTTATTTATCAGTATGCATTGCAACGACAACTTCCCGTATTTTTCTTACCTCGGCATATCATTAAATTTGATAATACGTTTGAGAACTCTGTCACACGAGCATGATTTTCATCGTGTGCAACGTCTCTCCTCACTAACATTACACGACTGTTATTCTGTTTACATTAGGAGCCGATGTTTAATGCTGTTCCCGATCTCTCCGCAACAACAGATACGCTTGTAACTGTAACAAACACAGTGACCTCTTCACTTCTCGAATTCTTCTCAGTTTTCAGATACGCTTTCCACTACGGAGCGTAGCAAGATTCGAGCCCGCTTCCGGAGTGCATATTCCCGAGCTGTAACCAAGTACTGGAACCTTCCCAGAAAAAGCGGGACGCCATTTCTTAAAAAAAAAAACTAATCATAGAATCTTATTGAAAATAATCTCATTATGTTTCGCACATCCAAGTTACCTAAATTGCCCTTCTTTGAACTAACCTAACCTAACCTAACCTAGGGGCATGGAGAAAAAAACCGAGCTGGTGCAATACGAGTATACATCTTGGGTATTTGCTTCTTCCGGAGTATCAGAGGGAAGGGTCACGTTGCCCACCTGACCAATTAAGATCTGAGGCTCTGTGGTGTCGAGGCTCTCGGAAAAACGTGAAGAAATCGAGGAGTTAAAAGGACACTGTGGTTATTACAATCTGGTAATATTTCACTTAAAAGATGTTGATTTTTCAGTTCATGCTGTCGCGACTGTAGTACTTGTTCTTGGGAACTGATAGGGTAAGGCTTTATATATTTTCTCTTGTCGAGATTCCGTCATCCGTACTCGTGAACTGGGAAGATAAAAGATCGATTAAGTTATTCTTCATCCGTACTCGTGAACTGGGAAGATGAAAGACCAATTAAGTTATTCTCGAAAATCGAGTCACAGGATTCTGAGAAGTTTAGAGCCAAGCTCAGTTCCTATTCTACGGCGCCAACCTACCTGGTTTCATTTGCTAATGGCGCGAACGACTGAAAACGAGATTTCTAAGGCGACGAATAACCTTCAGCTGTATCTAAATGCTTTGGAAATAATGGTCTCTCATTAACTGCAAGAATTATTCAGCATTCACCAATAACGTTCAAGTGTGTTCAGTTCGGTTTAATAGTGGTAAATTGTTCGAAAATTATTTCGCAAGTTATTTCAGTTTCGCAACAAATATCACTCCCCACACACGCACATACACACAAACTCTCTTACTCCTTTTTGTAAGCGAAACGTAGGTGTTAACTTTAAATAAACAAATAAAAAATAAAAAAAACTTGCAGTGTGGAGATAAACTGGCTACGTTGTACATGTGACGTAACAACAGAAATGTCGAGGAATGTACAAATAACTAGAGGTTGCAGGTAGCATGTCGTATATATGAGAATGTTTTGAAATGGGTTGGTCATGCGGGAGAAATGGGGTAGATTCGGAATTGCTAATAAAGAGAAGAAGACATAGTACACTTAGTAGAGTGCTGGACAGATCGGGGAGGGGGGAATAGGTACTGGACAGGAAGGCCTTTTTTTTTTTTTATTTAGGATATGCAAAAGCGTGTGTGTGCATGATAGTAGGGACTGGCGCAATTCTTGTATGAGGGCTTGATGGGATGCTGGTGAGCCTTCTGAGCAGGTGTGTAGAGCAAGTTCTTTGCCCGGGATTCGTCCACAATACATGAGACGACGTATGTTTGGAAAAACAGCTTAATGTTGAAAACATAATTTCATGTCTATATATTCACAAAAATCTAAAATGTCCCTTAGGCAGACATTGACAACATCCACCGCTACTGAGAGAGAGAGAGAGAGAGAGAGAGAGAGAGAGAGAGAGAGAGAGGCAGTTCAATTTCAGTCATCAAATTAAAAACATCTGATCTTGTTAAGAGAGGCAGAGTGAGAGACTTATGTTCAAAGGATTTTTTCGAGGACCACCTTGATGTAGTAGGAGCTTCGATCTCTGGTGTAACTTACAAGTATCACCGGAGATCGAGGTCATCTTATCTGTGATGCAGATGGAGTATAGGGGTGGGGAAGAAGGGGGAGGGGGGAGGGGGGGAGAGGGAGAAGGGGGGGCCAAATTGTAATCCAATGGGGAAGGGGAAAATGAAAGGCCTTTCGGAAGGTTTCATGTGGGCAGTGATGTAGGTCATTTCCTTTAATGAATATATAAGTGTGTACGAAACTTTATTATTATTATTATTATTATTATTATTATTATTATTATTATTATTATTATTTACAAGTCACAGTAATAGTGGCATCCTTATCCTCTTATAGTTATTATTACTGCTGACACAGTTACATGTGTAAATCCTCTGGAATAACTTCTTGAATACCAAGACTTTTCAAAAGGGTGTAACTCACGCTGCGCGGTAAGAAACCTCGTACAATTGGACCTTATAATTAACTTTGTAACGAGGCTTTTGGAAATACATAAAATTCAAGTATGCTTCATAACCTATGCGAGTTTGGTAAGTGAATCTGTTCATTACTGAACCCCGCGGAGTATTTAATAAAGAATTAATCGTTGTTACGCTTTACCGGACCAAGATATGATATGATATATGTATATATCCTATTTTACAGTAGTACTCTCATCAATAATACTGATAGTACCTCCATATTTAAAATCCGGATCATCAGATTATGAAGGTTAAAAGAAACTTTATAAAGTCTGGAGAAATTCACTGACAGGATTCCCGGGAACTCGAAAAAAAGCCTGTATTAGTGGGGAAGGGGAGAATGGGGGAAGGGGGAATACAATTATTCTAAGTACCTTTTTACTTCTAAGAATCCGTGGCCGAGTAGGTGTACTCTCTCTCTCTCTCGGGTTCCTTAATCTACCTATTTAATATGCGACATTGTGAATAATGTATGCCTAACTACCAATTCCGATCAATTCCCATCTAGTTATACTTCGTGGGTAGTGAGTTCCAAGGGGTGCTTTCATGTTCTTTAATGCATGCTCGCCCAAGGCCATTTCAGGCCTACCCTTGATTCAGAAGGACAACCCCCAAAGAGCCTCCTACCCTACATCTCCCTCGTTCTCTCCCTCCATCTCTCTATCCGTCCCGAGTCTCTCCACTCTATCTTTCTCTCTCTCTTCAGTCAGGTCTCTCCTCCAACCCGCCAGTGTGATTGTGTAGGTTGTCGAGTGAGGTGCGCTTCAGTCGCTCTCCAGGCGCGCTTGACTACACGCGCGCGTATACGCCGGGTGCCACTCCGTCCCTTCGCGCGCCAACGGATACAGAAAAAAAGAAACTAATATCGTGTGACAGCCGGGATAAGTTACCCGGAACTCCATTTAAGAAAATGAATCCAGTCCGCGTGACTGGCCTTGTTTTATTTTTAATGTAGTCAATAAAAAATTACATATAAAAAGAGGGAAGCTTCGACTGTCTCGTCATTTAAAACAGGAAAATGTGCCGAGATATTATGGCGTTCTTCGAGGATAAAATGCTCGGTCGCTGACTGTCGTTAACAGATGCGTTTTCCGACCCAGATAAGTTCGAGTGCATGTGCTTCTTACTGACCTGTGAGCCGAGGGGGGCTAATGAAACGCCTACGCCGCCCAGGTGCTGGACTTGATAAAAAGAGTGCAAAGACTGTTGATCACTTGCGAGGACCATGCTTGGTACTACTGTCTCGGCTAAGCCAAAGGTAAGGAGAAGAAGAAGAAGGAAGGCCTTTCTTCACCTGCTGAAATCAAAGGCGGGAGACGCCGGGAGAATATTATCTTTTTCTCTTCAGGTTATTTTTCAGGCTGGTTATTTCCGCAAAGTGTTTTTTTTTTTTTTTTTTTTTTAATTTATAGTTTTATAAAACGATGAGATCCCATTCTGACAAGCTTTCTGTATACTCGACACTATGAATCATTATTACAATCAATATCACTCTTATTAAACTATATTTCAACATCTTCAATAAATCTTCAATATACTTGACTTTGAAACTATGAAAATGTGAAAATGAAGTCAAATTACTATTATTGGACGGATCTATGTAAATGCTAGAGCGTGCGTTGCTTGTTTATAATTCATTGATTGTAGTTCCCTGTTCATCAATGGTTGTAAACTAATCGTTTTACGGAAACGGTATTGATCGTTAACGGGGGAAACTGAGAGTAATAAAAGAATAGTCCTACTACTGACTTTCAACTGTATAACAAAAGGTTCATTTATGAAAGATTTAATCTATATCCATTTGCTCCTTATTTGCTTGAACTATAAGTGGGGCTGCAGTTCATTTCACACTGCAAATAGTTCGGCTGAACTGAATGGAGCCAGCAGCCAAGCTCTGAATACAAAAGAGAACAAGAGACAGAGCATGAAGTCCAGTTCAAGAGAAAAAAATTTGGTCAAATCCACCTGGCATTTTGGTGGCGGCCAGGAATTCTCATTTCAGTTGAATTTAGCTCATAATTATT
>NC_061088.1:77479281-77514281 GCF_015104395.2 Macrobrachium nipponense
CCATATCGATCGGACCAGGGGGATTGGTAGACCGCGGACGGGATTTAGAGATTACATGACAAACATGTTGGGGACAGAGGCGCTCCGAGGAATAATCCCCCTTCCTGGAAACTTAATCCCGATATTTATTCTCATCCAAATCAGACCTTAATCACTGTACCACTCGACGGGAACATCTCTCTCTCTCTCTCTCTCTCTCTCTCTCTTCGGATGCTGCGTCTAAAGATGCTGGTGGAATGGTGATTAGGATTATATTTTTAGAAACGAATATATCTTCGCATAGACTAATGGTATTCGAATCGACACTCTCTCTCGTCTCTCTCTCCTTTTCTCTCTCTCGGTGCTGGCGTGGAACTCTCTCTCTCTCTCTCTCTCTCTCTCTCTTCGGTTGCTGCGTGGAAGGATGATGCTGGAATGGTGATTACGATTATATAAATCGCATAACAACTCTCTCTCTCTCTCTCTCTCTCTCTCTCTCTCTCTCTCTCTCTCTCTCTCCGGATGCTGCGTCTAAAGATGATGGTGGAATGGCAATTACGATTATATAAATCGAATAACAACCTCTCTCTCTCTCTCTCTCTCTCTCAACGTCACTTGGAACGCAATTGTTCGCACAGAAACCGTTTGTATACTCATCGCATATTGTTATCTCTAAAATAGTTCTATATGTATAAGCTCTGCGTAACTTGGCGAACCACAATGTCATACATTACATATCATTCAGTTTCCAGTGAAAAATACCTTCATGTCTGCAATTTCCACGTGTTAATGCTTAGCACACAGTGTCTCGGGAGAGGATTTCTGTACAAAATGATTAACACATTTCAGGACTGATAAAAAATCACTGAAATTTAAAACTTCGACTCGATAGTTTCGAGTTAATTGCCTTACGTCTGGCAATAAATGCTTGGCTTGCAATATTTCACTATTCCACAAACGGATTTTAATGATTTACATCAATGTGAATTAGTCTGATTTCCACATTCCGAAAAACAGATACATATATTCATAATGTATATATATATATATATGTATATTTATTATATAAATATAAAAATATATATATATATATATATCAATATATATATATATATATATATATATTATCTATATATATATATATATATATATATCTATATATATATATATATATATATATATATATATATATTATATATATATATATTTATATATATATATAATATATATATATATATATATATATTGCATGCGTGTCTGAGTGTGTATATATATATATAATAAACCCTGTGTTTCGTGGGCGATGACACACATTGACATTTAGAGCTTACTCTCAGAATCAGATAAACCTATTTTATTACCGGAAATTAATGTGGCAAAACGAAAAAAAAAATACATACCTAAAAATATTAAAAAGAAAACCCAACAGGAAAGAGAGAGAGATAAAAAAAAATCATCACCAGAAAAAAGGAAATGAAATATGAAGCACGAAAAAAAAACTAAAAAAAACTAGATGAACACAATAAAAGGTAAATCCACCTGGGCGTCGGATGAACGAGGATGTCATTGTGGTTGCGCGGATGTCCTACGAACTACTGCCATTTTTTTTTTTACGGTGATGATTGATTGATGATGATGACAGTGATGGTGGTAGTGTTACGTCATCCGGCAGTCATCTGTTGCCCTACATCCTTCATAGCTTTTGGTTATTACACAACAATTATCCCGGAGATAATCGCTGGCTGTGTGTGGGAGGGAGGGAGGGAGGGAGGGAGGGAGGGGGGGAGGTAGTAGGTAGTAGTAGGGTTCGTGTCTACATGCGAGCACATAAGAGAATATTCATGGATGCATATTTGCATATGTATAGCTGTTTATAAGCGACACGTCATAACGATGTAAATACCCAAGGCTAATATATATACTAAAGGTATGAATTCGCAAGAATGAACAGATATAAATCAGACCTTGATGACTTCATTCGTATCTTGAACGAAACTCTCTATATTCTCATTTTTTCCCCCACACCTTCTCCCTTCTTTAAGCCCCGATACTTTTTTTGAAAGGCAAAAGATTCGGGGGGCGGGGAGGGGATGAGGAGGGGGTTGGGGCAAGGGTGGAGGGGTGTGCGTGTGAGTGTGTGTGTGTGTGTGTATTAGAGTGTGTGTGTGTGCATTCATTATCACGCTCTCCTTAACATCCAGGGGTAATTGGCTGGAAGAGAAGGGAGCATCGTAAAGAAGGACAAAAGGTTTGCTCAAAAGAATTGCAAATTACAGCTTCAGTCTTATTATGTTCGCTGTGCAAAGTCATTTACGTCCTTTGAATGCATGTTTTCAGCTAATGGACGCACAAACAGATCGACCTGAATTAAGAAGTAAGTGGGCGACGGCCGCTACATGTTTTTTTTCGTAGGAAATACTTTTTCTTTTTTTTTAACAACCTGACCCTTAGAAAATATGAAGTATTATTATCATTATTATTATTATTATTATTATTATTATTATTATTATTATTATTATTATTATTATTATTATTATTATTATTATTATTATTACGGAAATGCATGGTATTCCCTGAGGCCATACATTGAATACCCCATGCTACACCTCTTATTAATTCTGGGATGAACTAAGACAGCATAATGAGACACAGAAGATGGTTTTGTGATGCCGACTGCTGGTGAAATTTAAAAAAAAAACACCAGACAGATTAGTCTACGAAGAAAGAGAAGTGGGGGGGACATTACTGATCACAGGGAGAGTATGAAGAGAGGGACAAAAGGAGAGTAATAAATCAGTGTTCCTGTGTCCTTATAAAATTGTCGTCGCAGGTTGCCCAATCGAAATCCTTAGTCGGGATAGGCTTCAGAAAGTCCCGTAGCCTTCACGTATACTCACTGCTCTATAGGTCAAATTCGGTCTACATCTATACCCAAATCAAGCGTTTCCTCATAATGGTAAGATCCGTATTGATGAATGGACAACCGAAAAGCCACGGTGGAGAGGAGTGGATGTTCAGACCTTTGAGAACAAACCTTTGAGAGGAATCTTGGGATCTACTAGGTGAAGTCACCTTCATACTGAGAGGCCGAGGGTTTCATCAGCGATAGCGACCTCATCGACTTACGAAGGAGTTTACTGTTGAGAGATGATCATTTAGTTCAAGATGCAACATACATTGTGGACGCCACGAAAACTACCTCTTGGTAAACCAAGGTGGCCCCTGGAGTAAGTCTGTGATGACTTAAAAAAAAAAAAAAAAAAAAAAAAAAAAAAAAAAAAAAAAAAAAAAAAAAAAAAAAAAAAAAAAAAAAGCGATCAAATCTGTTTTACCCCTTTTCGTCTTTTTTCTTTAGTTTTTTTATTATTCCAGTGGTGTTCCTTCCTCAGGATTCTCAATAGCCCCAGTACCTGAACCCAATACTTATCAGTCCATGAAAAAGAGAACTGGGTGCATGATTCGGATAGATTTTCACGTGATATTTGTCTTTATTTGTCACGTGAAAGCTTTTGGTAGACCCCTGTAAAGTGCTTCTGTAATTTGCAGATAAGATAATTACTGCATGAATCCTTATTCCACCCAATTATTATTATTAATTACTATTATTTTACCCAGTCATCTTCATAGACCGAGAAGCATTCTTAATATTTAGGCATGTTCTGGATTGAATTAATGAAAATTTCTGAAATAAAACACGTGTTAGTCAGATTTCATTGGTTGATTACATATTTAATTTGAACAGTTTGGAGTTGGTAACGGGTGTATTTTGCTAATGGGATTAGTCTGAGGGGAAAAGGGTTTGGGGAGAATGGAGGGGGGAGGAGAAAGGGGGGGGTTAATGTTCGGGAGGAAGTTTGAAGTTTTTGGGGGTTGTTTGGTTGTATTTGTAATTGGGTGATGAATGATGAGAGACAGTCAATCATGAATTGTTAATGTGTAGGTGGATACAAAATATAGCTCTCTCAAAGGATGGGATTGAGTTTGCTTCATGAAGGTTGAAAACCCTTGAATTCTTCTCGATTACCTCTTGATAATCACTACAAGACAGAACCAGACATGGATTATGCAAAGAAAAATAGCTTTTCCAATTAAGAAATCTCCTTTGTGAGTTTTTTTTCTCGAAATATCAGATTTCCTACTCCAAAATGGAAGACAAAACTGACAAAATACATTTATGAGTTTACTTATAAAGTCCATGTATGAATTAGATTCGATTTCTTATCACGATCTTTTACTATTCACAGTGAAAGAAGTTGAGCTCTTAAATATCTAGATAAAAAAAAAAGTGGACCAGAATATTGCTCAGCTTTAGTGGAGTTTGAAGGGCGAAGTTTCCTATAATATAAGCATTAACATCCTCTAAATGCCAATATTAGTTTATCAACATCCTCTAAATGTGACTTCTAGTTTACCAACACCCTCTACATGCTAATACTAGTTTATTAACAAACTCCTAATACCAACACTAGTTTATGAACAACCTCTTAATGCCAATACTAGTATATTAACAAACGCTTAATGCCAATACTAGATTATCAACAACCTCTTAATGCCAATACTAGTTTATCAACATCTCTAAATGCCAATATTAATTTATCAACATCCTCTAGATTCCAATGCTATTCATCAACATCCTCTAAATGCCAATGATAGTTTATCAACATCCTCAAAATGCCAATACTAATTTATCAACACCCTCTTAATGCCAATATTAGTTTAACATCATCATCTTCATGCTAATACTAGTTTACCAACATCCTTTAAATGTCAATACCAGTTTATCAACAACCCCCTAAGATGAATAATTAGTTCTTTATCAAACTCAAGCCTTAATGCCAATAAAGCAATTTCAACATCCACCCTAATGCCAATTTAAGTTTATCAAATATCACCCCTAATGCCTAACACCTAAGTTTATCAATATCCCCTAATGCCAATACTAGTTTATCAACATCCCCTAACGCCAATACTAGTTTATCAATATCCTCTAATGCCAATACTAGTTTATCAACATCCTCTAAATGCCAATACTAGTTTATCAATATGTGTGAAGTACTGCATCGAATATATCCGTCAGTTACATCATCTGATTCCCATATATATATATATATATATATATATATATATATATATATATATATATATAATATAATATATATATATCATAAATACACACACATATATACATACATACCTACATACACAACAACTACTGACCGTCCCTGAGAGGATGGCTGCAGAAGGGGTTCACCTTGTAGTTCTCAACAAGACCCATACCCTTCTCCACCCACATTAAGAGATACCCACTGAAGTCGAATAAATATTTCTACTTAATTACCAAGGGCCTGGGTAACATTTAGTGTTCAAGAATCCTCTCTCTCTCTCTCTCTCTCTCTCGCATCTCTCTCTCTCTCTCTCTCTATATATATATTATATATATATTATATATATATATATATATATAGTATATATGTATACCACATACATATAGTGTATATTATATAGTATGTATATACACACATATATGTATAGATACTAGTAAATATGTCAAAAAGCAAATTTTCCACTTAAATCAACTATAGGTACTCTACCCTAACTGTACTTATCTATGCGGATATACGCATCGACGAATAGGAGGTGCAGAAATAGATAGATAGGTAGAGGGACTGATATGAAAAAAATAAAAGGACTGAACAGAAAGAGAGATCGAGAGATCGAGAGAGAGAGAGAGAGAGAGAGAGTGGAAACTTCTCTGAATATGCATGACGTAGACAATACCTTGAATCACACGGCTTGAATGTGGCTTCCCACAGCCGGACGCTTGCCTTAGCACCGGAAAAAAAAACGTTTTTGAATAATTGACAGACTATGATTTTTTCTTTTATTAAATGTCAATTACATTCTTTTTAATGTCAAGAGGTATTTCCGTCCTTCCACCTTAATTGTCAATGAATCTGCGCCACGTCTCCTTTGTGGACTGACAATTAGCCGACATGAATTCCCGGTACGATGACCTGGGGACCTGTTTCCATCATGGCGTTGTTGTGTTGAGATACCCAGGTCTCATTTTATTTATTTATTTATTTTTTTAGGCATCAAAAAATTTGAATTTGTTTTTAGCTACTTCTTTTCTACAGAATATGAGTTAACGAAGTTGTTAAGTGATTGGAATTGGAAAGTAGGATTGAGGCCAAAAGGCTTTGCACTGGGAGCTATGAGGTTATTCAGCGTTGAAAGGGAAATTAAGAGTAAAATATCTTAAAAGTGTAACAGGAGGAAAGCCTCGCAGTTGCACTATGAAACAATTATTAGAAGAGGGTGCAAAGTACAGTAAAAGGAATGGAACGGGGTGCAACTAGGAACCAAGGGTAAGCTGCAAAGATCCTTAGGTAAAGCCTACAGTTCAATCCGTTTTATCACATTTCCCCATTCAGAAGTTATGCATATGGGATATTCATTTCTGGTAACTATATACTGTCACCAATCAAGCTCCCTTCCAAATAGCAAATTCCACAAGGATCATCATTTTCATTTACTCCAGTTATACTTACCAACTATGCCATCATTTTCTTCGTCGCCTACTTTAGCATTTAAATCACCTAGCAGAGCCACCCTTTTATCATTTTCGAATCCGGTCAGGCACAGATTCAAACTAAAGAATGAACTTTCGCATTCACTCTCATTCATTGCCGTACCTGGACCAGATATACCCACTATTCTAGATATTTCCCCTGACACACTCAAGTCAGCCGATACGTCCCTACTAACCTTTTTAATACTCATTCAGTCCCACCTCAGAGCTTTCGTGGCAACATATGCCCAAGTCCCTGCATCACACTTTTCAGGTAACTCCAAGACAAAGTCACTCTCTGCCCTTTCCATTCCTGCATACATTGTCCTTACACCTTATACCTTTGTCTTATAAAAGACCTTAGTTTCGCACAGTGCCAAGTGGCAGGAATGCTTTTATCTTTGCTGACCAGCAATCCGAAGAAGTGAAAAGCGTGGATGCCACTGGTGCTACAAAAAGGACTCATTTGGAATTTAAGTAATATGTCTTTAAATCAATGGGTTCAAGCAATTTGAAATATACATATATTTGTCTATTTATCTATCTGTATACTATATATATATATATATATATATATATATATATATATATATATATATATATATAAAACCAGTAAACTTCTACAGTATTAGCCACTTCATACAACTAAACAGAAGTGACTTCAGCATCACGTCTCGCCCCTCCCACAAATATTGCACCACTGACCTGAAAAAATACATATGCGTGCACTCATACCTGTGTGTGTGTGTGTGTGTGTGTGTGTGTGTGTGTCAGAGTTAAAAGAGAAGTTCAGAAAGCTGGCTGGCGTGGAGCATGTCGTTGAGCAATGTTATTGCGAGGGATAATAATGCAGTGCAGGAACTTTTATGCAACTATTGGCCAATCTTAATGCTTTGGAGCTCTTAGGGCAAAAGGGCCAAGTGTACCCCCGGAGATATTGACTCTTTTATGATAAGCTTAATGTTGATGAAATTGAAACCATTACTCACTTACGACCATCTTTTATGGTATTTTTCAAGAACTCTTTCTCCACCTCTCTCTCTCTCTCTCTCTCTCTCTCTCTCTCTCTCTCTCTCTCTCTCTCTCTCTCTCTTGAAATAAAACACATCTTTAAAAAAGGTTAAAATATTTCAATCGTCTTTCTGAAAACAAATATATAGTTATATTATGTTTCTTTTCGTGCTGTGATATACGATTCTCTCTCTCTCTCTCTCTCTCTCTCTCTCTCTCTCTCTCTCTCTCTCTCTCGTTTGAGAACATTATATTTGAATTGATCTTTTTTTGTAAAAAAAAAAAAAAAAAAAAAAAAAATTAAGAGTTTCAATACACGATTTTAATTTCAATTCCGATTAAAGCTGTATAATTATACATTTCCTTCTGATCACTTTGAAGGACTTAAATTTATTGTTCATGCATACTACATACTTCACCTATCGCGTTGTATACCACGCGAGACAATCAACTGGTGAGATTATATCTGGAAAATGAAAGAAATGCAGTAATACAGTTTTTAAATCCGAGCCTTTAACTAAACCAATGGCATTAATTACATGCAAAGCTATTCGTTGAATATATTCTGTCGTCTTCTTTGTCTAGCCAGTGGACAAAAGTACGCTTCTGACACATATTCATACATATTTAGCTACTCTTTTCTTTTATCTTTTTCGTAATCTCTTTCCTTATTCGTACACATAAACCCTGCATTATAAATTTTTTTTCTTTTTTTTTAAAGACTGGTCATTTCACAGATCCGACTAAAATGGCGAGGCAAAGGATATGAGTACCGACAGAACTGGGGAACCTTTTCTTGCAGACTGGATGGACATTTCCATTCCGTCGTATCTTTATTCTTTATCATGGGAGCAAGGAAGAAGAAGAAGAAGAAGAAGAAGAAGAAGAAGAAGAAGAAGAAGAAGAAGAAGAAGAAGAAGAAGCTTTAGCCTTTAAGTCTCCCTTATAACGCATCACGGAAGAAGAAGACGTAGAAGAAGAAGAAGAAGAAGAAGAAGAAGAAGTTGAAGAAGAAGACCCTTCTCGTGGAAGAGGATTATGAAAATGTCCCGTTTTAATGTCTTCCCCTCTCTCTATATTTTTTTTTTTTTTGTGGGGGGGGGGGGGGGGGGTGGGTGAAAGTCGACCTTTTATGACGCTTGCTGGAGATCTTGTAAAATCCGCATCGTTCCCTTTTTATATCTTCCCGTATTATTCTAATTCCTTTACCACTGTTTATCTGTTAAACGTCCCATTTCTTTTCAAAAAAAAAAAAAAAAAAAAAAAAAAAAAAAAAAAAAAAAAAAAAAAAAAAAAAAAACAAAAAAAAAAAAAAAAAAAAAAAAAAAAAAAAACTTCCAACTTTCGTACTGGGAAAAACGTTGGAAGTTTAGAGGCATCATTTAATTTTCAAACTGTACAGCTCGTATCAGCAGCTTTGACTATTTTAATAATATATAAAATGCTCTGCCCGATTAAAGGAAACGTTACCAAATTCGAGAGGGGCCAGAGTGTCCTACCGAAATGCTTCTATGGACACAACAGGTCGGCCGAAGACCTTTGTCCCCGCCTCATAAGCAACCTTCCCTCTTCCCATCCCCCCCCCCCCCCACGACCTACTTCCCGCCCCGCACTTCGATCCAACCCCCACCCCCCCATCCAATACCTCTCAACCCCTCCCTCCCGCTAACGACTTAAACGACCTCGGCTTGTGGCTATTGCATGCACGTGTTACCGGTGGGATAAGATGTTCCGATAATTTACATTGACTTGAATTTCCATAGGTAAGAGAGAGAGAGAGAGAGAGAGAGAGAGAGAGAGAGACTGCGTCTTGAACACGAAAGCCGCATTGTAACTTTATTTCTTTTTTATTTACTGGGTTTTTTTTAATCTCAGATAACTTACGCTACCTTCAATAATCATTGGTAAGAAGAGAGAGAGAGAGAGAGAGAGAGAGAGAGAGAGAGAGAGAGAGAGTCTTGAACATGAAAGCAGCATTTTGACTTTTTTTATTTACCAGGTTTTTTTATATCCGATCTCTTACAGTGACTTGAATTGAATCTCCTTAGGTAAGGAAAGAGAGAGAGAGAGAGAGAGAGAGAGAGAGAGAGAGAGAGAGAAGAATGTGTTAAACAAGCCGCATTTTTCACTTATTCTTCATATAACATTTTTTTATATTGCTACCTGTTATCGGAAAAGGGGTCTCATTTTACTTCTTAACTCAAAAGATAATCTCTCTCTCTCTCACTCATACAAGCGAATTAGATCAGAGGTTTATTTAATGGGGAGACTAAGGAAGACAGAAAAGAGTCTCACAAAAAAAAGGGGGGTGGGGTGTCGGCGCTCACTTACAAGATTATAATGAAATGGACGAAAAGCTAAAACTCACCGCCACACCTTTGTATATGCAATTAGCTTCTTTTGCTGCTCTCTCTCTCTCTCTCTCTCTCTCTGTGTTTATTTGGTTCGCTTCTTGGGTTTGCCTTACCGAATTAACAAGAGATGTTTGGTAGCTTTTGACCACTGAAGCGTGCTTGGTTAATTACGAGTTGAAGTGGATGTTGCAGATGTTGCAAATGTTGTTCTTGTCTAAGCTTTTGCTTTTGTTGTTCTTTATTTTCTCGTTGTTTCAATTCATTCCCCCTCTGTTGAATATTGCATTATTATTATCGTTAATCTCACGTTTCAGTTTGTCGTGGTGAGCACGGGCTCTTGTCCAAACTGCGCAAGTCAGCGTGGCACGATGCGAAAGGACATAAGAGGTCTAGTGTGGACCTCTGGACACATGAGTAATCGCCATACAAAAAAAAAAATATATAGGTGATAAGTCCACTAACACCCAAGTTTCACTTGTGCAATTCAAGAATTATATAGAAGTAAAACAAAGTCCCCCTCCAGACCGAGGTGTTCCAGGAAGTCCCTTCCAGGAGGTAAAGGAATTGACTGGAATTGCGCATTCGTCTAATGGCGGTGGCAATATAAACTTCCAGTGTCTGTTCAAACCACGGAAAGAAAATCCGGAGACTGGTAACGTAGTGTCGTTGGCCGGCGTTCCTGAATTGGTGTGCTTGTATTGGAGGAATGCTTTCGTTTTTCCGCCCCCCCCTCCCCCCCCCCCCCCCCCCCCCACCCCCCCCCCCCCCCCGCCCCCCACCCCCCCCCCCCCCCCCCCCCCCCCCCCCCCCCCCCCCCCCCCCCCCCCCCCCCCCCCCCCCCCCACCCCCCCCCCCCCCTACCACCCCCACCCCATGGCCCACCAGTTTCCTCCACCATCTCTTTTCTTGATTCCTTTTTTTTTTCTTTCTTTCTTTTTTTTAATAAGCGCATAGCATCGACTGCGGAACTGTTTCATTAGTGATGTGTTCAAAGCCTGAAAGAATCTCATTAAAATTTTAAAATCTCTTCACTTCTTTGAAGTGATGGCAACAGTATGCCTCTGATGATGTACATAAGAAGAAAAACAAGTTTTTTTTCCTTTCCTCTGGGTTCAGTTTGCTTGTTTGGTAATGCGTTTAGTCATCCGCACTACTCAAAAAAGATCGATGTCGATTCTTTTTCGAAAATCTGAACCAAGGTGTTCCTCACTACCGGCAACAAATGATCAGATTTTGAAAGAGATCAAGATATTGATAAGAACGTATGGGGGGAGGGGGGAGGGGGAGAATGTTCAGCTTTGGCGGAGATTTGCAGTCTTTGGACATTATTATTATTCAGAAACTGATGTTCAAGTGTGAAACGAATAAAGGGAACACACAACGAAAGCTAATTAAATACCTCAAGTTGTAAGAATATTTAATTATAAACTCTTAAATTAAAATGAGAACATTTAATCCATGTTGCACTAATTAGACGCAATCACCATCTTTAAGAAATTCTCGGAATATACGAAAAAGAAAAAAAAATCTCATGAAATGAGGATATCAGAATAATTCTCTCTGAAATACTTACCCTCACGAACACAAAACAATTCTTTGCGAATTTGCATACTGGATCAATCATTCTCTTAAAAAACGAAAATCGCCCACCACAGAGAGTTTTCTGATCGGAATGAAAGACAATTCTGTAGTAATGAGAGTATTTCACAAGAAGTTCCCAGGGCGGAATGAAAGAAACATTCTCAAGTAATGAGAATCTTCAACTGAAAATATAATGATCAGAATTGGTCATTACATTCTAATGGGGTTCTTTCAAGCAACGAACACATCGCTAATGAACATGGAACAGTCCCGCAGTCGTTGGTATACCTTGGAAAGTTATTGAAAGGTTTTCATAGAACAAATGATAATGAAAGTTCAAAGAAGCACGAGTCGGATGACAAAGCAAAATACGTCAAGGGCACGCGACCTTTCAATATTCTTGTCTTCAGACGTCATACAACAAGCAGCAGCAGCGCCTCAGTGGCATGGTCGGTATGGTGTTGGCGT
Organism: Macrobrachium nipponense; assembly: GCF_015104395.2. NCBI lineage: Eukaryota > Metazoa > Arthropoda > Malacostraca > Decapoda > Palaemonidae > Macrobrachium > Macrobrachium nipponense. Next base: position 77,491,246 of record NC_061088.1, read on the forward strand.
GCCACCTCGGTGGCCGCAAGCTCTATTCTCGGCCATTCCATTGAGGAGTGAGAGATGTGTATTTCTGGTGATAGAAGTTCACTCTCGACGTGGTTCGGAATTCACGTAAAGACCAGCGGCTTTACGTGAATTCCGAACCACTGGTTCCATGCAACGTAAAAACAACAAACAAACAAACAAGCAGCAAGTAGTGACCTTCCCTGGAGGACGTTTCATAGACTGAAGACTGAAAGAATCAGGCGGCCGTTTACAAAATATGCAAATCAGAAAATGTCATATTAACGTAAATGAAGGTTGTCAGTTGTTGACCATGAAGGATTTAGTGCTGAGAATACTGTCATTTACGACTGGCGCATTAAAGACCCATTGGGACAAGAGAGGCATCTCATAAAAATGTAGCATAGGGTGTTGAATCCGTGACGGAGGTGGTCAGGTGGTGGAATGAGTAATAGAATACTCGCGCCTAGATCTGGAAACCGCAGAATCAGGAATGTATACGAGTCTTGTACTCTGATGTAGAATGGAACAGTTGAATTGGGGAATTACGAATACAAGAATCAAGGGGATTATCCAGACTTCAATGACAGTATGAATGGCGGATAAGAAGAAGAGAGTTCTAAAATTTAGACTACTTGAATAGTGAATCGGAGGTTGCTAATCATCGAGAGGTAGATTTCAAACTGCAAAAGCCCTTCAGAAGTCTTCTTGATAATTTTGAGAACTCGGCACGTGTGCCGGATTCTAGAAGATAAGAAACAAGTCCCCACCAAGGAGTGGGCAGGTTTCATTCCTTTGCAACTTACATATATATATATATATATATATATATATATATATATATATATATATATATATATATATATAAAGGTATAAGCCACGAAGAAAAGTGAAACACTGGAGCAGATGGCAAGATCTTTCGACTCAACGTCCTTTTACTTAGCAGACAGACTTTCGTGATTCAGTTATAATATATATATATATATATATATATATATATATATATATATATATATATATGTCTGTATGCGTGTGTGTGCGTTTGCGTGTGTGTGTATGTGTGTGTCCCTGTCCCCATGATATTACCCACTAGCCCGAAGCTCGGACCAAGGTACCTTCATTCTGCACACTGTAATTACATACTGGTCAGTCGTGTGAGAATATGACACAGGTCGGCAAAGGTATATAAGTCTCAGGATGAGTCCACACTACAGCAAAACATGTCCTAAACACATGTCGGCAACATATCGCACACACATCACAAACAGGCTGAATACAAGTCAACGACTTATTGGTAGTTCTTCGTATGGTTATCAGCATTTGCCAAAGGTTCGTTCTCCACTTACTTTCACTTGTTTTCGACTTGTTTGTGACATGTATGCGTTAATTTGCCGGTGTGTGTCGATGACACGAGTCTCTGCAGTGAGGATGCACCCTAAGCACATGGTTTATTGCCAATACACTATCGATGGCGCTACACATTGAAAAACGAAATGGCTATACTTTGCATTTGATTCAGAGGGACAAAGCATAAAAAAAAAAAAGCAGACCTGCTTGAATCAAGAATAGCGCTTTTCGTCATGAATAGCTGGCATGCACGAACCCTTCTGGGGCAAGCTGATAGAATTCATGATTTTGATTGTTAATGCAAGAATATCTCGGTTATCATGAATCCATGGTAACAGTAATCATTAAAGGCTGCGGTATATTTCATGATATGAGTTGCAGATATATTTTCCATCAAGCCAGATCTGACGGTGATCCCTTGCTTGATAATGACTTCGGCGCATGCAATTTTTCGTGTTATGTCTCGAAGCTAGTAAGTCCTGTGTTTTTCTTGCTTTTTTATTTTGTGAATTATGATAAAGGAGGAGTATATATGCCTTGAGAGTATGTGCATTCATACACATACATACGCACTTATGTTTGTAAGCGAAAGAATATACGCTATGCTTTGTCGTGACAATATGGAACATACCTGTGCCAAGTAGGACGAGGTCGTCGTTACTTCCCACATCTGGAAAAATGAAATTAAGCAGGAAACCATCATACTACCTCTACAAAATATATCAGTCATTTTGAGTCTTCCACTACCACTCCCCCGCCCCCACCACCCCCTTCAAACTACCTCTACAAAATATATCAGTCATTTTGGGTCTTCCCCTACCACACCCCCCCTCCCCGCCTCCCGTTTTCTCACCTAACAGTTCCCCTCCTCGAGCAACGCAAGTTATGATATCCGAAGAACTCGATATCGAATTCTACTGAATAAGAAACGACAAGTTCAAGGAAGGGAAGACATACCATCCCCCCAAACCCCCCACCCCATTATCGAATCTCTCTGGGCAATATACCTTACATCGACCAGTTATATACCCTGCGGAGGTTAGTGCCATCAGTGCGTCTCACGTGGTGCACTGCAGTCGTTACTCAAGGGCGTTTCCAGCCGGGTCCAGCTTTTTTCAGCCTTTGTTTACTTCCCATTTTTGGCTTCCAGTTTTCACTTTTAGGTTTTCTTTTTACTCCATGGTACATTCCACTTTTTAGCCTTTTTACTTTCCATTTTTTTTGGCGGTACACCCCACTTTTTTAGCTTTTTACCCATGGCTTAAACCCCACCCACTTTTTAGGCTTTTGTTTTTAACTTCCAGGACTTTTTACCATCCATCTTTTTAGCTTTTTTACTTCCCATGGCTACACCCACTTTTTAGCCTTGGTTTACTTTCCATTTGGGTTCCTACAATCCACTTTTTAGCTTTTTACTTCCCATGGCTACATCCAGCTTTTTACTTTTTACTTCCCATTTTTGGCTAGGCAATCACTTTTTAAGCTTTTTACTTCCATGGCTTACACCCACTTTTTAGGCTTTTTACCCCTTTTCCATTGGCTTACCAATTTTTCCACTTTTAGGCTTTTTACCCCTTTTTGCCCCAATGGCTACATTTCCACTTTTTAGGCTTTTGTTTACTTCCATTTGGCCTACATCCCACCTTTTGGTTTTTAGCCGGTTTTGTTAGGGCGTCCACTCAGCTTTACTCCATTTTTGCCATAACATTTTCCACTTTTTTAGTTTTTCTTACTTCCATGGCTACATCCACTTTTTAGCTGGACTCATTTGGGCTGCGGCCACTTTCAGGCTTTTTACTTTTCCATGGCTACACCAACTGTTTTTAGTTTTTACTTCCATGGCTAACCATCCACTTTTTAGTTTTTATTTTTCCATGGCTTACACCCACTTAGGCTTTTTACTGCCATGGCTACACCCACTTTTTAGGCTTTTTTTACCTGGGCCATTTTGAACTACAATTTTTCCACTTTTTAGGCTTTTTACTTTTCTTATGGTACCACCCACTTTTTAGGCTTTTTACTTCCATGGCTATCCCACTTTTTAGCTTTTTACTTCCATGGCTACATCCACTTTTTAGCTTTTTACTTCCATGGCTACATCCACTTTTTAGCTTTTTACTTCCATGGCTACATCCACTTTTTAGCTTTTTACTTCCATGGCTACATCCACTTTTTAGCTTTTTACTTCCATGGCTACATTTCCACCTTTTAGCCTTTTTTGACTTGCCAGGGCCTACATCCCTTTTAGCTTTTTACTTTTTCCATGGCTACATCCACTTTTTAGTATTTTTCACTTCCATGGCTACATCCCACTGTTTTTAGCTTTTTACTTCCCCCGTGGTTTTTTAACATTCCACTTTAGCTTTTTAATTCAGGCTAACATCCACTTTTTAGCTTCTTTTTTAACTTCCATGGCTTACACCCACTTTTTAAGCCCTTTTTACTTTTCCATGGCTTTTTTACATTCCACCTTTTTTTAGCTTTTTACTTCCAGGGCCTACATCCACTTTTTAGGCTTTACTTACATGGATTTTTTACATTCCAACTTGTTTAGCTTTTTACTTCGCAGGCTACATCCACTTTTTAGCTTTTTACTTTACCATGGCTACAATCCCTTTTAGCTTTTTTACTTCCTGGCGACATCCACTTTTTAGTATTTTTCACTTCCACTGGCTTAATACCCACTTTTTAGCCTTTTTACTTTTTCCATGGCGTCACATTTTTCCACTTTTTAGGCCTTTTTACTTCCCTGGCTACATTCCACTTTTAGCTCCCTTAATTTTTCCAATGGCGTACACACTTTTTAGCTTTTTACTTCCATGGCTACATCCACTTTTTAGCTTTTTACTTCCATGGCTACATCCACTTTTTAGCTTTTTACTTCCATGGCTACATCCACTTTTTAGCTTTTTACTTCCATGGATTACATCCACTTTTTAGCTTTTTACTTGCCATGGCTACAATCCACTTTTAGCTTTTTAGGCTTCCATGGCTTACATCCACTTTTTAGCCTTTTTACTTCCCAGTTTTTTGGCCTACAATCCACTTTTTAGTATTTCACTTGCCGCATGATTACATCCACTTTTTAAGCTTTTTACTTCCTTTGGCTACATTCCCACTTTTTAGCTTTTTACTTCCATGGCTACATCCACTTTTTAGCTTTTTACTTCCATGGCTACATCCACTTTTTAGCTTTTTACTTCCATGGCTTTTTTACAAGTCCACTTTTTAGTTTTTATTTCGCTTCCATGGCTTCACCCAACTTTTAGCCTTTTTAACTTTTTGCCATGGCTTTTTTTACATCTTCCACTTTTAGGCTTTTTACTTCCAATGGCTCATCCACTTTTTAGCCCTTTTTTTACTTTTTCAATGGCTACATCCACTTTTTAGCTTTTTTAACTTCCATGGCTACCATCCCACTTTTTTAGCTTTTTACGTTTCCATGGCTACATCCCACTTTTTAGTATTTCCACTTTTTTCCAATGATTTACATTTTTCCAGCTTTTTAGCCTTTTTACTTCGGCATGGCTACATCCACTTTTTAGCCTTTTTACTTTTTTCATGGCCTACATCACACTTTTTAGCTTTTTTAACTTCCCATGGCTACATCCACCTTTTTAGCTTTTATTTTTTTCCATGGCTTTTTTACACCCACTTTTTAAGCTTTTTTACCTTCGGCATGGCTACACCCACTTTTTAGGCTTTACCTTTTTCCCATGGCTTTTTACATCCACTTTTTAGCCTTTTACTTCCTGGGCTGCATTCTCACTTTTTAGGCCTTTTTACTTTTTCGGCATGGCTTTTTACATTCCAGATTAGGTTTTTTACTTCCATGGATGCATTCCACTTTTTAGCTTTTTACCATTTTTCCATGGCTACATCACTTTTTAGGCTTTTTATAGCTTCCATGGCTTAGCATCCACTTTTTTAGCCTTTTAACCATTTTTCCAATGGCTTTTTAGCATTCCACTATATAGGCTTTTAGCTTCCATGACTACATCCACTTTTTTGCTTTTTATTCCATGGCTACATCCCCTTTTTAGTTTTTTACTTCCATGGCTACATCACCATTTTAGTGTTTTACATCCATGGCTACATCCACTTTTTACCTTTTTACATCCATGGCTACATCCACTTTTTACCTATTTACATCCATGGCTACATCCACTTTTTAGTATTTCACTCCCATGATTACATCCACTTTTTAGCTTTTTACTTCCATCACCACTCCGCTTCCCTTCTTCAATTTTGCTGTCCAACAACTCTTAACTGTTAGTTGTTAGGTACAATGAAACTCATTGTACCTAATTTCCTTAATTTTCTGGATCTCTTTATCTCGCTGTCCAACCGAAGTTGCAATGCACTGCTACTCTTGTACTATTATCCTTGAATTTTGATACAATTTTATCTATTTGTTAAATTTTTTTTTTAATATGTGATATCTTTTCTTTCTGTGTTTCCTGAATTTTTTTTAAATTTTGTCTAATTGCTAATTTTTTCTTTTTTAATAAGTGGTACCTATCTCTTCTTTTTGTGTTTCCCTCTGCAAGTGACCCAGTGCCTGGCTTAAGAGCCTATTTTCATAAATCAAACGAACGGCGACAATACTTTCAATTGTACCGAAAAGCTGATATGGAAGTCCTTCTCCTCGACCTCCCACCACGAATGCTCCCGTCTTTGTGACCTGTAATGCCAATCTTGGTTACCAAATCGAGACTCCAAATACCACATTCGTGGGAAGATATTTTGGCGCCTTCATCTGCAATACTCAATTTCCTTATGATAGAAACATGAAATTCAGGCTGTTAAGCCAAGTCCTGGGTTACTTTCTGCCAGAGATCCAGAAAATATATGAGATGGGGCACACTGATTTAAAGATGAAACTAGGGGAAAAAAACTCACAACTGTACGAAGTGGCAGCTGAGAGGTTGGATGAAAAAAAAATGGAAGAAATTAAAGCTGGAATGGCATTTAAACAGGACACTGAGGAACGCTGCAACACCCTTTAGTAAGGCGCACAGTGCACCTTTCGAGTTGCACAGTCGGCATTACCGAGGGGTATTTGTAGGAAGGGATCAAAGATGTGTGAAGTCATCAGGAATGCCCTTGTGCTTAGCGAAGATTTCAATTCAACCATATATCTCAATAATCACCATTTCAATCATCACCAATTGGGATTCGGGAAACGGAACGATAAGGAGCAGCGCTTAGCCTAGGATTACAAAGTGAGAGGCATCATGAACGGACACCCAACCATACCTCTTCAAGGGCCAGAGACAATTTGAAAGTCAAAATGGCAAAACAAAATTTTACCAGAGAAACAGATGGCAAAGGGAGCCCACCTTCGTGTATAATGTAAATCATGATTCTAAGGATATACTGAAAATTCAACCAGGCCACTGGATACAAATGCTCAACTCTCACAAGGTTGCCACGAAGAGTTTCTTCTCAGTACTAAAATTTCTATTCTACTGTTCATTCAAGTTCTTTTTAATATAAAGATATTAACCATTAACCAGCTACTTATTGGATTTTTTTATTTATAAAAAGATTGTAAATTAACTTCCTTTAGAAGTAAGTTTATTTACCAGTGATCTTTTATTTGTGGTAAAGTCCTCTGTTAGAGTCTTTTATTGCTACTAGAGAAAACTGACAAGGAAAAAACAATTGATATCTATCTGAATATATAGGTTACTGAATTATGACAGTATCAGTGTCCCCACGCCCCCCCCCCCTCTCTCTCTCTCTCTCTCTCTCTCTCTCTCTCTCTCTCTCTCTCTCTCACAGATAATTTTTCCTGCTCCCTGCTAATGTCTGTCTGCTCACCTAAATTCCCTGCATACGTGTCTGTCAGACTCTATAATCATCTGTCCGTATGTCCCCCTGTGTCTATCCTTAGCTATGATGCCTTTGTCAAACCTCTCTCTCTCTCTCTCTCTCTCTCTCTCTCTCTCTCTCTCTCTCTCTCTCTCTCCGTGATTATCCGTCTGTTTGACAGTCTTTCTCCTCCCTTTTTGCCTGTCTGTCAGCAAGTGGAGAATCGGATCCGCGCGCTTCCGTTCTGAGTTCGGTCTTTTCATTAGTGACCTTTATATCCCATTAGACTTGCTGGGAGGCTGTACCACTTAACCGAGAGAGCCTCGCACATCTCAGGGACTGTTCTCGGTCGTCTTCATTAATTGCTTGATGAGCGAACTGGGGTCTACTGGAGGTCGCCCCATTTTTCGAGTTAATTTTTTTTTTTTTTTTTTTTTTAGAGACGTTGGAATCTGTGAAATTTGTCGTTGTTGAATATGGTGCACAGGATTGTTTCTTTGCAATCACTGGGCGAAGTATCAATGTATATTTTTTTTACAGTTTTTTTACTTCTCAGAGAGAGTGAGAAGAGAGAGGGAGAGAGAGGAGAGAGCCACGAGAGAGAGTGTGTGTATACACACAGACATACACACACACACACACACACACACACATATATACATATATATTTATATATATATTTATATATATATATATATATATATATATATATATATATATATATATATATATATATAATGACTTTGCAAAGCATGCATTCATGAAGACTCAACTTCAGAAATAACACAACAATCTGGTCCTTGTCGCATCAACTGGAGAACATATCCAAGATACTGAATTATTTATAAAAAAAAAAAAAAAAAAAATATCCACTTTTTCTCTGGCTGAAAATGCAATTTAATCCAGATTAATTATTATAGAAGCATTATTTTCAAAATGGTCTCCACCTGCAATATAGAAAAGTAATGATCAAATAAATCGCAGAGATTTCCATCCTGAACAACAATCCATCATTTCTGGGACCTGTGAATTAAAACGAGAAACTGGCACTCTTAAAAAAATTAATATACCTAAATACTTATTAATATACCTAAATATTTTCATCCTCGAATAAAGACACTGAAGAACTTATGTATGTATGTATAAATATATATTGGTATATATATGTATGTATGTGTATGTAATATGTGTATGTGTATGTAAATGGTGTGTATATATATATATTATATATATATATATATATATATATATTATATATATATATTATATATATATATATTGTAAAGCTAAATATTTCCAACCTTCCAACAGATATATATATGTTCTCTCTCTCTCTCTCTCTCTACTCTATCTCTCTCTTCTCTCTCTCTCTCTCTCTCTCTCTCTATATATATATATATATAATATATCTTTATATATATATATATATATTATATACATATATAATTCTGTCAGTTATACAAAAGTTGCTTTATCTAACTAATAAACATTAAACCACAAATATCACTCATTATCCGATGAACCTTACCTTGAGAATAACCGGCAAACAAAGCGAATTAGAACTGATAACAGCACTGACAGCCAGGCAGGGCAAATTAGCTGCCTATCAAATGTATCCAAATCAAAACGCACAAGTTCGAACATTAGCCGCGGCAGATGAGCTTACTAATTATAATTACTTTTTAGTGCCAGGTATTTCCAGGGATAAGTGACTTTGATTTTAACGGGATTACTTCCGGTTTACATATGAAAGCATTAAAAATAGTTGTATGAAATAATGGATAAAGTATGTTTGTGTGTATTTAAATGTAATACATACATGTCTTAGTCATAAATGATGCTCCAAAGCCGTGTAAAACAGATATATATATATATATATAGATATATATATATATATATATATATATAGAAATATAATGTATACATACAAAAACATACACTCACATAGTAGCTACTATATATATATATATATATATATATATATATATATATATATATATATATATATATATATATACATATATATGTATGTATGTATGCATGTATGTATGTATATATGTATACATACAAAGCATATATACACACACTGCCAGTCCTGCAACTGAGACGATAAACATATATGAAAATATTTTAATTCCGGGGTAGAGCGAATTAGATATTAAAGGACATTTGTAGTTCGATATATTTCTATATATATATTTCTATATATATATATATATATATATATATATATATATATATATATATATATATATAAAGGTTTTTTGCCACGAAGGAAAAAATGAAAAAGCGAGATAGCCAAGTACTTTCGGTCCTGTTCGGACCCTTTACTGAAGGGTCCGAACAGGACGAAAGTACTCGACTATCTCGCTCTTTCATCTTTTCCTTCGTGGCAAAAAAAAACTTTATTTATAATAGCATCACGTTTTATATACTTCGTGATCAAGTTATTCATATATATATATATATATATATATATATATATATATATATATATATATATATATATATGTGTGTGTGTGTGTGTGTGTGTGTGTGTGTGTATGTGTGTGTATACACATGTCTTTGCTGTACGTGGCACTGGAGGCGATAATCATGACCAATGTGTTGTGTTAGGTGGCTCCATAGAAAAACAAGACGCAGATCACTTCCAAATTCATACTTTAATTTCTTGGACTGCGAATGAACCCTATGAGCAGTAAATCGTCACACAATATTTACAGCTTCCTACATCTACAAATAGGACTCATCTGAAGCACTGAATTGACCCCCATGTTGCACTCTTCTGCTGCCTGGATATTACGAGTTATATACACAATTTGAATATATATAGTAAAGTATTTACATCTATTGAAAAAAGCTGTACTGTATAATGTCATGAAATGTCTGAATAAATAGACAGATAACAAAGGAGAAAGAAAATATGTTTATAAGATAAGTAAATGTTGTTTATAATGAACGTATCAGTAGACAGAAAAGCAATAACTCAAGACACGACATATCTGAACAAGAGGACACTGAACAGAAAAAAAACGAGAACTGGAAAGAATTCCAGAAAATAAGAGAACTGGAAAGGTATCCAGAAAAATAAAACGTGAACTGGAAAAATATCCAGAAATTTAAAAAAAACAAAAATGGAAAGATATCCAGAAACTTAAGAAACGAGAACTGGAAAGATATCCAAAAATTTAAAAACGAGAACTGGAAAGATATCCAAAAATAAAAAATAAAAATCGAGAACTGGAAAGATATCCATAAATTAAAAAAAAAAATTAAACGAGAACTGGAAAGATATCCAGAAACTTACAAAACGAGAGCTGGAAAGATATCCCCAAAGTAAGACCAAATTATACACCCAACAAACAAACTTACAGACAGACAGACGTTCGGTGCACCAAGCCACGAAATGCCTGAATAAGTGGAGCGACGACAAAAGAAAGAGGAAACCCCAAAGAAGAGAGAGACGGGGAAATATCCTTTCGAAAATAAGAGCATATTTCATAAGCCACAGAAATGTCTCTGTTTTCCATGACAATATCCCGAGGGATTACGAACTATTACATGAGCCAGGTAATTGTCTGAGACAAATTCCTGTCCTCTTCCCCCGAGGGAAGGGCAGAGGCACACACACAGACACACAGACACACAGACGCAGCGAAAACTCCTCAACAATTGCATTCATTTCAAACTCGGCTTTACCTGAATCCTATTGCGAGGTAAAAGCTCCCTTTAGAAAATGGCTGCCTCCTCCTCCTCCCCCTCGCCCCACTATTCCACGCCGAACAATTTACTTAACTCGGTTTTTACTTTCCTGTGTCTGCTTGTGTGTTTCCTCTTGCTTATTACATCGCTTTTTCTTCTTCTTCGTCTTCTCCTTCTTTTTCTGTTATCTTTGGAGGTAAATCCTGAACCTCCTCGTTGTCAAGTTTACCAGGAGAATCTCTTTGTTCTAAACAGCGACCACTGTAATTAAGCCCCAACTTGGAAGGTTCCTGGAAGGGTCACGTTAAGTCGATGGGAGCACTCGGGAAGGTGGGATTCCCGCCCTTGTGCCACCACACTGGCTTTAACGAATGGGCAGGCTTATATTAAACATTTAGGCGGAGTGGGAGAGCTGCTTGCTTCAACATTGCTCCCCTCCCCCCCGCCCCCCTTCTTTAAATGAAAATACCGGAAATTATTTCAGTTATTTGTCTCGAAAAATAAAGACAGCAGTCCGCAGAACATCCTCTTGATATCTCTCCGGTATTTGAACAAGTTCCCGTCATGTTGACGAATACATCACATCTTCTATGGCAAGGGTTCTAAATTTACCTTTTGATGGCTCCAGTCCACCAATGAATTGCTCATTATGGTTCCATACACCCTTTCCTGAAGTCCGCTTAAGTCCTATTCTTGACAATATAACTTAATATACTTTTAATACATACTTTCGGTATGAATAGCTAGGAATAGAGCATACAAGAAAATCCAAAGTGTTTATAGTTTCATATGATTATTTACAAAATGCCTCCATGTATACACTGGCACATTCAAATCATATATACAAATATCCAGTGATCAAGTCCCATACCCCCAGCATGTGGTTCTCATACCCACAAAGGGTGTCCCATACCTCAAGCATGTGGTTCTCGGATACCCCCCTGTTAAGAACCTCTGTTCTGGGGAATGGTTTGATGAAGGCTTCGGGTACCACTACTGAATAGTCAATTTGCAATAAGCAAAGGTGGTTAGTTTAGATCAAACGGGCTTACGTCAGCACGGTCCCTTGTGTCGAGGGATGTAAACGTAGTAAAATATTAAAGGGTAGTACTGAAATTATCCCGGCCTACAATGTAAAAAACACAGACATGCTCACTACATTTTTTTTTTTAAAGCTGCTTGCAACTGTCCTGTCCTGAAGGCAACTGCATGGAAGCCAATAAGAACCCTTTCACTGACAGAATTTCATAACAAATAATCCTCATAAAAGTATATTTGAGTTTAAGAAATTGCACTAACAGAATTTCCTAAAAAAAAAAAAAGTATCATCAGAAAATTATATTTAAGTTTAAGAAATTAGAACAATAGGATTCCATAACAACAACTGGATGTGAAGGTTTTTAATATTGTTCTGGAGACTCAAACAACACCAGCTTAGAATGTGGCTGCATGATGAATACAATGATTGTGTGTATACCACTGTGTAACGAATACAGTGTTTCATGTACTTGCGACTGTATGATGAATATAGTCGTTGTGGAAGAGATTGTACGATGAATATGGCCGGTGTGTATATGTTTATATAAAGCAATATCTACGTAAGAAAAATTTGCAAAAAACATGAATATGGTCGGTGTGTATGCGACGTTTATAAAAACCAATATCTACGTAAGACAAGAAAGGTTAATAAAAAGCAATATCTACGTAAGAAAAATGAGTAAAAAAAGATGAATACGGTCGGTGTGTAAGAGATGTTTATAAAAACCTATATCTACGTAAGAAAAAAGAGCTTATAAAAACCAATATCAGTAAAAAAAAAGAAGCTATAAAAACAAAAAAAAAACCAATATCTACGTAAGAAAAAAAAAGCTTATAAAAACCAATATCTACGTAAGAAAAAAAAAGGTTTATAAAAAACAATATCTACGTAAGAAAAAAAAAGGAGAAAAAACAGATGAATATGGTCGGTGCGTATGAGATGTTTATAAAATGCAATATCTGCCTGCGAAAAAAAGAGTAAAAACAAGCACAAATGCACGTATTTCAATAACGAAAGTTTGGGTACGTGTGCGTGCGCGCGTGCACACATTCCTCGAGCTCGTGCATTTAAAAACGCGTCTCGGCTCGTGTACGCCTTCAAAGTTGGACGGGTCAGCGTCCTGGGGGACACAATAATCCGGTTATCTCCGAATTTATTTTCGTGGTGGTCAGTGAAGCCGCCATTTTCCTGACGGCTATTACTAATAAGAAAGAGATTTAATCATAGATATCAACGCTTCCATAGTCGCGTGAGAAATATGAAAATGCATTTTCTTGAAATACGAAGCACCTAGGAAATTTATGCAAATGACGCATCTACTGGGTTTTCTTAAAAGGAGAGCACAAATTGGTTTCAAAGTCATCTTATATATATATATTTTCTTTTTAATGACATTCATATTTTTAGATAATCGGTAGTTTGATGGGAAGGAGCAATTATACAAACTCGTTTAAATTCAAGTCACTTCCTGCAAAATGGAGGTAATTTTGCTGGATAAATCATCAAAACTATAAATCTTCGTTGAAGATACGACTGAATAATTCACTTTAGATATTTACGGGTTACAATAATTTGCCAATGGAAAGTTACTCTGAAGATTAGACACGCGGGGCTGGAAAAATAATTACCTACATACATAAATTATGCTAAATTATGTTTGGGAATCATTACACAAAAAACACGCAAATATATCCATGTACAATCTATAAGCCCACACATACACACACACCCACATATATATATATATATATATATATATATATATATATATATATATATATATATATATATACATACGTATGTATATAATATATATATCACATACATACATACATACATACATTTATATATATATACTATATATATATATAATATATATATATATATATATTTGCTTGCATGAATACAAACATACAACAATTTGTAAGAATATTCACATATAGATACATACATATATACATACAAAAATACATACCTACATACATGCATACACAAAGTCATTGGAACTAATGCATTTAGGAAATCGTTTATCTAATCAATATTAAAACTTCAAGGGATAAAATGCAAATTCTTCCCCACCGATCTCTATTTTCCTGGAGCGAATACCTCAAATAAAAATGATTGTGGAACTGTCGACTTTGTTTATGAATTTCTTATTATTATTATTATTATTATTATTATTATTATTATTATTTATTATTATTATTGTTTCGGACTTTTTGGGGTTTATTATTCTTATTATTATTATTATTATTATGATTATTATTATTTATTATTATTTTTATTATTATTATTATTATTTTATTTATTATTATTATAAAATTACAACAGAATTTATTTAAAAGGAGCGGTCAACCAATTTATTATTTTTAAAATTATTATTATTATTATTATTATTATTATATTAATTATTATTATTATTATTATTTATTATTATTACAAGACAACTGAAATGCCTACAAGCTCGCAGAGGAGGCTGCCGCAAAACAGAAATTTAATATATGTGAAAAATAAAAAACAGAAAATGGAACAAAAAAGGATATGTAGAGAGTGAATAATCAGTGGAGAGAAAGCAAAAAAAAAAAAAAAGCAAAAAAAAAAGTGAATAAATTAACTGAGGAATCTCAGACCCAACATCCCGTGGAAGGCCGGGTTCAGAAACCGTGGCAAATGGATAGGAAAATGAAAATGTTTTATTAAGACTTTTTTATTTTTTATTAAATCACACGGCTCTTGCAGCTTCCAAGGGTTAATGGTTTATTATCAGCTCTGAAAACCCTGGAGAGCTCTGCCCATGAGGTCATATTTCACAGAAATGCTGCGGTCTGTCTAGGTGTTTTGTTGCATAAAAGGCTTCACTACACAAACTTCTCTTTTTTTATTTTATTTTCTTTCTTTTTTTTAACACCTTGGAAAAATGAGGCTCAACGTCGAGAATGATGAAGAGGGAGGTAAGACAGGGATCACATAGTTTTTTTAAAATTTATTTTCTATTTATTTATTAACTTATTTATTTATTCATTGCGAAATCCTTGCTGTATTTTCCACATGTTAAACCAAGTTGGATTGTGTTGTCTCTTTTCCTCTTTTTCGTGATATAGTTGAGATCGACGATTTCAGAGGTTTATTCTTCATTTACTGACTATGCTTCTAACAATCACTGATAAGTTTTACTTCCAAATAATAGTTAATGGCGAAAAAATCTTTAAGAAATCGGATCCAACCTACAGTGCTTTATTGTTTTTTCAAGAAGTACTATTGCCTGAATAATGCTACCGTTTTGTTATTGCATAATACACAGCTTGTCTTGTAAGTCGTGGCTTGAGTAGATTCATTTAAAGGATTCAACAGAAATCGTAAATAACTTACGGATTATTATCGCACTGTAAAATTAACCCACTTACCTTTTGATTAACTACCTTTTGTTTGTATGGTGTTTTTACGTTGCACGGAACGCAGTGGTTATTCAGCAACGGGACAAACGGCTTTACGTGACTTCCGAACCACGTCGAGAGTGAACTTCTATCACCAGAAATACACATCTCTCACTCCGCAATGGAACGCCCGAGAATCGAACTCACGATCACCAAGGTGACACGCCAACACCATACCGACCACGCCACTGAGGCGCATTAACTACCTTTTGATTTGTTACAAAAGTTATATTTTTGTAATAGTTACACAACTATATTACAGAGGCATCCTTAGTCATTATGCTCACGGGACATTAGACCTCACTGACATAATTAGCAGCAACTTATATCTGGTAATAATTTAAGTTATTTGAAGCGTCCATGAAGTATCGAAATGTGGAAGTCGATACCTCGAACTAACCCCGTCTTCTCAAAAGGGGGTATCTCCCCTCCTCCTCCTACTCCTCCTCCTCCTCCTCCTCCTCGTCCTCCTCCCATTGCATGGCTTCCAGTCTATTACTATCCTCGGGCGAGGAAATGAGGAAATGATATGATAAGGCACGAGAATGATAAGGACATGATGACGTTACGAGGCTTCTTCTGATTCCCTTTGACACTGAACGAATAGCCCAAGTCGAACTATATTTTTTACTTCTTTATTTTATAGATGGTGTAAAATTGAATTTAAAAAAAAAAAGCGGATGGAAAGGTTATAACTAAGATTTACCCGAAATACTGATTCACGTACTGAACAAGTTAATTAAGTTAGTAAACATCTAGTAGAACTTTTTTTTGGTTTATATGAACATCTAATGATATTGTCTCCATTTTCCATTTCTCATGACATTATTCTAAACAAAAAAAAGGGGAAAAAGCGTCAGGCAGAGACATCTGGCATAAGTTCAACTCCATTTTATTTAGGCCTAACCTCTTCAAAACGTCTATAACTCTCATTTATTTTTCATCGTGTATGATAACTGACACATCATTTATTTTCTCATAAGAATGTCAGAACCATCTACTTCAAAACAGACGCTAAGCAATTGACTCGTCATAACAGCTTTCGTGAAATCACATGAGAAGGTAATAAGATAATCAGTGCCTGTATATCGAAGTCTCTCCAGTTTAAAAGGGCATCCAGAGAGGATATGGGAAAATGACCCGTGTCCATTCGCCTCATAAAGAGGCATCGATCAAAGGTCTCCAGCCACAAAGGATATTGGCTGATCAGTTACTGAAAGCAGTAAGAACTGTCCTCGTGAATTTATTAATGTAATTTACTAACAAAACAAGGTTGCCGACATATATACACCGGATAGTACTTACTTTGAATATTTGTTATTATCTTTTTCAGAAGTGAACCCTAATTCATATGGAACAAGGCCACAGGGGCCACTGACTTGAAATTCAACCTTCCAAGGAATATGGTCTTCATCTGAAGGAAGTAGCAGAATGCAATACGAAATACGGAAAGAAGACATATTAGACAAGAAAAATTAACAAATTAAGAAATTAATAAGTCAGTTAAAACGCGAGTTTCAAAATACAAGGATAATTGCATTGGGGTAGTAATGCATTGCATCTTCGATGGAATTTTGAGGTTCCAGTGAATATCTAAAATCTGGTTACAGTTCGAAGCCTATTGGGATTGCTTATCGACTCATAAAAAAAAAGAAATATATATATTATATATATATACATATATATATATATATAATATATATATATATATATATATAATATATATATATATCGAGCTACAAATGTCCTTTAATATCTAATTCACTCTACCTCGGAATTAATATATTTTCATATATACTTAACCGAAGGGGAATTTTATTAGGCGATATAAAATTGTCGGCGCCGAGCCGCGAACCCAGGACACCATACAAATCCAGGAACGTCAGTGAAGCTTTTACCCACTCCACCACCATATATATATATATATATATATATATATATATATATATATATATATATATATATATTATATATATATATATATATATATATATATATATATATATATTTGTGAGTCGGTGAACTGGAACCTCTATATATATATATATATATATATATATATATATATATATATATATATATATATATATAATATATATATATATATATATATATATTGCATATCTTGGGAAATGTTAAAGACATTTCAGATCGGCCTGATCTTTGATCAATCAAACGTCCCTATCACTTCTTTTTTTTCAGGCATAAATTGTATATGAAAATACGTTGAGTATTATGCCCGTGGTTGGAACAGTGTTGAAAATAAAAACAAACAGAGGCTAGCACCATATTTCAAGAAGAAAAAAAAACTAGCACCATATTTCAAAAGACTTGTTGTGAAAGTCAACTTTTACGAAGCAAAAAAAAAGAAAAAAAAATGCTGGTAAAAAAAAAATAAACAATAGCATAAAAGAATCCTGTACCCTTATGGAGGCCTCTGCATCGAATACCCTGTTGTTTTCACCCTTTGTTCATTGAATGATAGCTTTAGGTCTCTTCCGTCTCTTCATTATCCACAGCATTTACGCAACACGCTAATAATGCCGGGGAGAGCTTTATATTTCGCTGCTGTGCTCCCCTTAGCCACAAAAGCAGAGAGAGAGAGAGAGAGAAGAGAGAGAGAGAGAGAGAGCCTCGTTATAGCTGAAAGAGATGGCAAACAATCCGTTACGGTAATTAGTGGTATATGACGAGGCTGCTGCTGCTACTGCTGCTGATTCCCCAAGGGGTAATTAGTGCGGATGCAAGGATAAAGGGCCTTTTGAATTAGGGCTTATCTACCTTAGGAACCGAAATTCCGACGCAACAAATGCTTATTGTTCATTTACGGCGGCGGCCCCTTTAACCGAACAGGTGTGGCAATTAGCTTATCTGGTTTTCACTGCACTTCCTCTGAACTCCTCTTTTTTTTTTTTTTTTTTTAGCATAAAATAATTCCCTACCAAAGGGTATTCGTATAGAATTACCTTCGTGCTATGTTATTTGCCCAAATAATAATTTCCACCTGTTATTATTATTATCATCATTATTATTATTAATATAATCACGAGCTTGATGGCGTGCGCTTCGCTGCGCTGGAACCAAGCGCTGCCCCGTCATGGCTCCCCTACCCTCCCGATTCCCTACCTACCAGACAAACAGGTTTACAGGAGTAGGGTGGATGTCTTCCTTACCCCCTCCCGTTCCCGTACCTACCCCGTCCCACCCGGGGCGGACAAACCGGTTTGCATGGTGTGGGTGGGTGGCTGTGTCATGTCTCCCCTACTGTCAACCCGACGACAAACACGATCAGATCCTCTCGAATTTTATTATTATTATTATTATTATTATTATTAATTTTATTATTATTATTATTATTCATTATTTAGAAGATAGGCCCCTATTTATATGGAACAAGTATTGCAGGGCCGTTGATTAGAAATTCAAGTTTCCAAAGAATATAGTGTTCATTTGACAGACATGACAAAAGATAATATGAAATACAGAAAAAAATACATCAGTTGATATTAATAAATTAATAGATAAATAGACAAAACATAAATAAATTACTAAAATACTGGCGGGGAAGATGAGGCACTTGACGTTGAAACTGAAACGTCATTTAAAATTTTATAAGGAAATTATAATTTCTTATGCTTAATTGTAATTTCAAACAATACTATGTCACTGGACGGCAAACGATATTCATCGTATTACCTTAATATCTACTTAGACATTTTGTTCTGATTATCTTTGCTCCACCCAAAATTTTTATCCTCAGTCTTTCTCTTAACATGAAATAGTTATTTACACAAAACACTCTCCCTGTTGTCTCAGCATTATCTGAACCTTTTGTCTTCGGTTGGGAAGACAATTTTTCCCGAATCCTTTTGGCGTTCACTCGAATGTTTCATCTTTGGTCCGTAAAATGGCCCTCTTCTTATTTATAACCTTTATTTAAAAATGTTATCTCCATCGACACTTCTTCCTTGTGTTTAAATCTTCATTGGGACCTTCAATTTTAGGTAAGTAAGAAGATCTTGAACTGGTTTTGGCATTTTCGGTCCCGAATAATAATCTTGAGAGTGTTTTTAGAACATTATTTAAACATTTTCCGTCACAAAAACAAAGTTCATCCTGCCTTTGACTCTTCGCTTCCGCAATTTTATTTAGCCATGCAAAACGACCAGGACCTTATCTTGGAATCTTTATTGTAATCATTTCAGCCATGAAAGACGACCCTGATTTGGTCTTTCAGGCATCAAAACGACCTTTGACCTCGTCTCTGAATCTTCATTTCAACAATCCCAGACATGAAAAATAACCTTTATCTCGTTCTTCAGCCAGAAAAACGACCTTTGACCTCGTCTCTGGATCTTCATTTCAACTATGAAAAACGATCTTTATCTTGTAAAGCCATGAAAAGCGACGTTGACTGTCTTTATACCTTTATTTCATTAATTTCAGACATAAAAACCACCATTACCTTGTCCAGCCAGAAATACCACCTGAAGATTGTCTTTGAATCTCCATTGAAGCAATTCCAGCCGCGAAAAACGACCCATATCTTGTCTTTGAATCTTCATTTAAGCAGTTTCATTGTCTCTGAATCTCCATTGAAGCAATTCCAGCCGCCAAAAACGACCTTATCTCGTCTCTGAATCTTCATATAAGCAGTTTCATTGTCTCTGAATCTCCACTGAAGCAATTCCAGCCGCGAAAAACGACCTTCATCTTGTCTTTGAATCTTCATCTAAGCAGTTTCATTGTCTCTGAATCTCCACTGAAGCAATTCCAGCCAAGAAAAACGACCCATATCTTGTCTTTGAATCTTCATTTAAGCAGTTTCATTGTCTCTGAATCTCCATTGAAGCAATTCCAGCCGCGAAAAACGACCTTATCTCGTCTCTGAACCTCCACTGAAGCAATTCCAGCCATGCAAAACGGCCTTGATCATCCCCTTCGAACCTCCACTGCAACCATTTCGGTCACGGAAAGCGTTCCTGGCGTCGTCGTCGTCGTCTTTGACGTGGGCAAATGAAATCCCTCATTATCGCCAACCATTTCCCCTCTAGTCCATCTCCCCTTTTACCTCTTTGTCTTCTCCTGTTAACCGCCAGTTAATCTGGTGATTAAATAGCCCTTAAGGCCCTTAACAATAGCAATCACAATAAAGCCCGATATCATCAAAGGAGCATCACGGAGGAGGGGAAAACCCAGCACCGCCCACCCCCCCCCCCCCCGCCCCCACCCCCGCCCCCGGATCAGCTTATACCATACGAGGATTGTTATGGAAACCCTATCAAGACTGAATCAAGTCAGATTTGCATATATCAACCGGGATACGTGTAATTTGGACAGGGATTTTCCCCGCCCCATCTTCTTCCTCTCTTCGGACATTTTTTCTATCTCTTCGTCGTTGTCTCTTTTTGAACAAGGAAGGGGAAATTTATTTACGTTGGAGTTTCTTTTTATCATTCGAGGGAGGTCCTATTCTAAAAAAAAAAATTATTCACAGTAGTCCACTGAACAGTTCTGATCTCTTTACATTTTTACGTTTCATCGCCCGACCAAAAAACATTTTTATTCACACTTACTTTTACGTTCTTCTCGTTTCTTAAATACATTCTTTCTAGCACAGGAGCTATATTCCGCCTCATGGCAAGTGCAAAATAACGAGGATTAACTGTGTTTTTATTCAAAATCGTAGAACGGCACTTTTCAAGAATTTTAACTCATTTAATTATGAACAAGAATTCCAACTTATTTCGCTCCAGTTACATTTAATATAGACTTTCGAGTCATGCTCACAAAATTTCACAGAGAGAGAGAGAGAGAGAGAGAGAGAGAGAGAGAGAGAGAGAGAGAGAGAGAGAGAGAGAGAGAGAGTGGGGGGGGGGGGTCACAATATAATAGTGTTTTCTTTACTGTGCATAATTTTACTTTTTTTTGGACGCCAGGAAAAATTATAGTTAGAAAATTAACGGGCTTTCCAATAGAAAAAATGAATAAGCTTTTGAGTGATGAAAATACATACAGTGGGCCCCTGCATTCGCGTTTTCCATATTTGCGGACTCAAGCATTTGTGGATTTCTCTCTGGACCATATCTACCCACTATTCGCAGGAAATTCGCCTATTCGCGGTATTTTTCTATGAGAAAAATACCGCAAATTACATCAGGTTATTCAAGTCACCTTGAATAACCTGATGTAATGACCTGATTTAATTACATCAGGTTATTCAAGTCACCTTGAGTAACCTGATGTAATTACATATTCACTGGAGAGTTGTTCTATGCATGTAATAGCAATTACCCTTTAATTTGCTTGTTTACACAAGACCAGTTTTTCATTAGTGTTTGCCGTCACGATTTATTATTATTACTGTCTCGTTAATACAGCTATTTCTGCTATTGTCATCCATAATGAAGACAGCAACGTGGCAATAAGAATGTAAAAAAAAATTCATAATAAATAACATTGTCAATTTGTCCAGCATCGTTTCATTTAAACACAAAAGCCTTGTCCATCTTTACTTTATAATAAGTGTTCACTTAAAATGTTAAAAAAAAATTTTTTTTCGAAATTCAACCTACAGAAACAAATTATGAGAAAATTTAACATGAACCAATTCGGTATCAAACTAAATCAATGAGTTATGAACGTAAACGTACAAAAAGAATAAAAAAGCAATACTAACATATTTGAATAGTAATAATAATAATAATAATAATAATAATAATGGCACAGATTTCCGTGTCGAAAATGATGATAATGGTTGTTTGTAAGTCCACAATAATAAAACTCACTAAACTATATTATTGTGGACCTGCAACCAGTATGATAATAATAATAATAATAATAATAATAATAATAAAATAATAATAATAATAATAATAATAATAATAATAATAATAAAGACAAACAACGGCCAAAAAAACAATAACTGTCCATTTGTTAAAAATACATCATAGCTTACACGAAAAATTTTGCAATGGCCCTTTGAAAATAGAGAGAGAGAGAGAGAGAGAGAGAGAGAGAGAGAGAGAGAGAGAGAGAGAGAGAGGTCGTAAGTAATAAAGAAAAAATTGAATGTTGAAAACATTTCTGAACTATCAGGGTTGAATGACGTGAAAAGGAGAGAGAGAGAGAGAGAGAGAGAGAGAGAGAGAGAGAGAGAGAGAGAGAGAGAGAGAGAATGGTCCCAAGTAACAGAAAAAATAATGAATGTTGAAAACATTTCTGAACTATCAGGGTTGATTAACGTGAAAAGAAGAGAAGGAAAAAAAAAAGACCTCCCCAAACTTCTAACATTATAGAGTTCATGATATTCCTGACGCAAATACTAAGTGGAACCAGTTGGTTCAAAGAGAAGAAATGGAATGAAACATAAGCGGTCGTTTGCTTCCGACTAACATAATGTTAGGCAATACAAACTTTGGGAATTATAAAGCAAAGGCAACGGCGCCGGATAACTTAGCTCTCTCTCTCTCTCTCTCTCTGTGGGTGATAAACTTTCGGAATTACACGTGAAGTTGAGACACCTTTGGGCGTGTCTGGGCTGGTGGATGCAGGAACGGCCTTTGTGTGATAACTGAGGAAATAAAGTAAGTCGCACAACTTCACTGCATTTTGTGGTCATCATGGCTGCTGCAGCTTGTTACGAGAGACTTATTCTCAGTGTCTATATATGCCTTTGTGTGTTTGTGTACATATACTAC
>NC_061088.1:77521781-77524281 GCF_015104395.2 Macrobrachium nipponense
AAGCTATTTTGGTTTGTGAATTCCTCCGTGACACAAATCATGCTTTTACTGAAGGATTTTATGTTATACTAAGGAATGTGTTAACACAAACATGTACAGGCATGTGTCTTCTGCTATTCAGCAGCACTGTTTTCGTAAGGAAGCGAATGAGCTAATATATAGTGGAAAATGGATAATGCAAATAAGCATATGAAATGATGATAGGATACCATGCACCTTTATTTTTTTCACAGAAATGTGTAGCTAACCAAGAAACACCTTTGTCTTCAAGAAAACCATTCATCAGTATTCTAAATAAAATTATAAATGTGCATAGCAATCGTTAAAAATAAATTACAGGAATGTTTACTTATGTCAACAATATTATGAGGGACGATAGCGCTGATTAACTGTTATTTAATGCTTTATTTTTTTTTTTGGGGGGGGGAGGTGGTGGTGATGCATCACTAATTAACCTGAGTGAATCACCCGCTACTAAACTAAAGATGATGATACCAAGGTGATAGGATCAGACCTGAAATCTCTGATATCGCTTTATAAACATATATGAAACGTTAGTTTATATAATTTTCGTGAGAAACGAAGATATGATATGCGTTTGTTGTATGGTGTATGTTTTTACGTTGTATGGAACCAACGGCTTTACGTGACCTCCGAACCACGTCGAGAGCGAACTTCTATCACCTGAAATAAACATATCTAACCCCTCAATGGAATGCCCGAGAATCGAACTCGCGGCCACCTGGCTGGTAATTGTCCCGTTGATTTTATTTTATTATAATTTGGGTACACTAGTTGGGATCATAATCCAGTTACATCCCCAACAAGTAAAATCTTCCGAGTTATGGTGCATTAGGTATTAAACGACATGTGTAACTTAATATTTGTGAATATATATGTATATATACACACACACAAATATATATATTTATATATATTATATATATATAATATATAATATATATATAGATATATATTATATATATATATATAAATATAATATAATACACACACATACATACATACATATTCATTGTGTGAAATATTTAAAAAAAAAAAAAACTCTCACTTCATATAACAGAATATCAATCATCTGTCTTGTTACAAACAGATGGGAAACGGCGTCACTTGGCGTTGGCGCAGATGGCGATGGTGGTGGGTGGTGGCCTCCTGGCTTCTGACGGAGCCCCTGGAACCAGCCTCGGCGGAGCAGAGCTTCGCCAACCAGCCCTCGCCCCAAACGGCCGTCATCGGGTCAACGGTCGTTCTGCCCTGCAGAGTCATCAACAAAGTAGGGGAGCTGCAGTGGACTCGGGACGACTTCGGGCTGGGCAACGAGCGGGAGCTCTACGCCTTCAAGAGATACCAGATGATCGGCTCCGACGAAGAAGGTGAGTTTCCAGTTTCCAGGGAGGCGAAATCTGGAATTGTTTCCAGAATTCGACCTCGAGGGATGACGCCTTCAAGAGATACCAGATGATCGGCTCCGACGAAAAAGGTGAGTTTCAGTTTCCAGGGAGGCGAAATCTGGAATTTTTTCCAGAATTCGACCTCGAGGGATGACGCTTTCAAGAGATACCAGATGATCGGCTCCGATGAAGAAGGTGAGTTTCCAGTTTCCAGGGAGGCGAAATCTGGAATTGTTTCCAGAATTCGACCTCGAGGGATGACGCCTTCAAGAGATACCAGATGATCGGCTCCGACGAAAAAGGTGAGTTTCCAGTTTCCAGGGAGGCGAAATCTGGAATTTTTTCCAGAATTCGACCTCGAGGGATGACGCTTTCAAGAGATACCAGATGATCGGCTCCGACGAAGAAGGTGAGTTTCCAGTTTCTAGGGAGGCGAAATCTGAAGTTTTTTTTTTCCAAAATTCGACCTCGAGGGATGACGCCTTCAAGAGATACCAGATGATCGGCTCCGACGAAGAAGGTGAGTTTCCAGTTTCCAGGGAGGCGAAATCTGGAATTTTTTTTTCCAGAATTCGACCTCGAGGGATGACGCCTTCAAGATAAACCAGATGATCGGCTCCGACGAAGAAGGTGAGTTTCCAGTTTCCAGGGAGGCGAAATCTGGAATTGTTTCCAGAATTCGACCTCGAGGGATGACGCCTTCAAGAAGATACCACCGATGATCGGTCTCCGACGAAGAAGGTGAGTTTCCAGTTTCCAGGAGGCGAAATCTGAAGTTTTTTTTTTTTTTCCGGAATTCGAACTCGAGGGATGACGCCTTCAAGAGAAACCAGATGATCGGCTCCGACGAAGAAGGTGAGTTTCCAGTTTCCAGGGAGGCGAAATCTGAAGTTTTTTTTTCCGGAATTCGACCTCGAGGGATGACGCTTTCAAGAGATACCAGATGATCGGCTCCGACGAAGAAGGTGAGTTTCCAGTTTGCAGGGAGGCGAACTCTGGAGTTTTTTTTTTTTTTTTTTTTTTTTTTTTTTTTTTTTTCCGGAATTCGACCTCCAAGGAATGACTGACTACGTAACGACTAAGCGCTTGGA
>NC_061088.1:77526781-77539281 GCF_015104395.2 Macrobrachium nipponense
TAAATAAATAAATAAATAAATAAATAAATAAATCAATAAAATAAGAAATTATTGCGCTGGCTCTAATTAGAGCCAGCAAAGGGAAAGCCTAACTCTATGAAGAAATAATAAATACTGGAATCTCTGTAAGAAAACAGACAATTTTAAAGAACATTATGGGATATAATAAACAGCAGAGGCTATTTTGAATATAATAATTAATATAAATGTAAAATATTTGCCTGCATTGTATCTGAGGGTAAAGCAGACTACCTTAGGGTAAAATGGACCACTGTGCCATTTTACCCCAGGCGCAAATGTGTCGTTTTGCCCCCATGGCAATAAATATGTTGACAACAACCTCAACAGACTACAGGGGCTGGACGTGTAGTTTCCTCTAGTCAGCCTTATTCACGGGATAATATTAAAGACTTGTGCAGTGTTGCATTAAATTATAAGTCACGGTGTTCCTACTAACACGATTTTATCCGACCCTTACCAGTAGATCAGGAGGTGGTGAAAATTTCAGGGGAATTTAGCACATAAACAAAAGATGGCTTTCAAATAGCATTTATGTTACAGCTGACTGAGGAACTAAAGATTTAGTACATACACATCCCACGAGGTGGTAGCACCAAGAATCCAAGAAAACGGCTGTGGTCCATATTACCCACCCGTGCCGTTTTGCCCCACCTTCCCCTATATATATATATATATATATATATATATATATATATATATATATATATATATATATATATATATATATATATATATATATATACTATATACACATAAAATATCAGAAATACACTATAAACAAATGTATCCCTCTGTATATAAATAGCAGCCCATCTTCATCCCCCTCCAGTTTTCACTTTCTTTTAACCGTCAACGCACCCCCCTTCCCCCCTGCCCAGATCCAGTGGCTTGACGGATCGGCCCGTGTCGTGAGCGAGGGCGTCAGGTACACGGAGGAGCTGATGAAAGACGGACACCGGAGCAACGCCAAATCCACCCTGAACTTCGTGGCCAACAGACAGCACCATAATTCGGTTTTCACCTGCACTGCATCCAATCCCGCCCTCCATCACGCTTTCTCAAAGCAGGTACGTGAAGGGGAAGGAAGGTCGGGGGTGGTAGGGGTTAGTAGGGGTGGGGAAGGAATCCATAGCGGCCATGGACCAAAAAATGTAGCTAAAAACGTATCTGGTGTTGTAGGATTCGACTTACATTTTTGTTTACGTGACAATTACCTAATTCACATACTTTTATAAATATAAGTTATATTTAGAGCACGCACTGGCTTACATACATACATATACGTACATAAATACACACACAACACAAATATGTCTGTGTACGTATACATAAGTGCAACTGACAATTATAAACGAATAAGTTTTGACCTCCAGTAGTCTGAACTCCCATCCAAACTAATGATAGTAGCATAACCACCATATACCGAAGAAGAAAAGTAAACATCATTCATGCATACCAAGAGACAGAAGGATCTTGTTCCAGAAAATCAGGAAAGTGGAAAAAAGGTCTTGCAAAAAGAAAAAAAAAAATGCATGGAAAGTTATTAGAACTAAAAAGTAAGAGATATAAAATGCAGAACAAAAAGATTATATCAATTCAAAAGAAACATGAAAAACGGGACTTGGAGAAAAAACCCTATTAATATCAAGCAAAACCCCAAACTATTATACTCATATGCGAAGAAGATGAATAAAAGAAGAATAGAAATAGGCCCTCTGAGAATTGAAGGGAGATTAACGAATGAAAAAAAGGAAATTTGCAACATACTGGCAGAACGATATAAGAGAGAATTCACCCCTAGAATAGATAATGAAGATAATTTATATAGAAGTAAGAGGGATGAAAATAGTGAAATATTTAGCTGACATAGATATTAATGAAGCTGATATTGTGCAGGCTATTAATGAAATTAAAAATGGAGCTGCTGCAGGGCCTGATGAATTCCTGCTATTTTGTTAAAGAAAGTAGTTCATTCTATCGCAAAGCCACTTGCAATATTTTATTAAGACAAAGTGTAGATACAGGCAAGATTTATGATGAGCACAAATTAGCTATATATTACCCCTACTTTCAAAAGTGGATCAAGACTAGAGGCAAGTAATATTATGGCCTGTGAGTCTAACATTCACATATTATGAAAAGTGTATGAAAGGGTAATGAAGAAAAATATTATGAAACATTTAATATAATTTGTTTAATAAAGGACAACATGGTTTCGTACCCGGAAAAAGTACACAAACCCAACTGTTAGTCCACCGTGAGAACATATTCAAAAATATGAAAGCGGAAATGAAAAACAGATGTGGTTTATTTAGACTTTGCAAAAGCTTTTGATAAAGTAGACCACCAAAATATATTAGTCGAAGAAAATTAGAAAACACAATACGTGGATAAAGTAGGAAGATGGTTAAAAGAATTTTTTACACAACAGAAAACAGATAGTTATTGCAAACGACGAGAAAATAAACGGATGAAGTCAAGGTAATATCCGGTGTGCCGCAAGGTACGGTGTTAGCTGCAATACTGTTTGTTATTATGATTGAAGACTAGACAATAATGTGAAGGATTTGGTCGGTAGTGAGTAGTTTCGCAGATGACACAAGAATAAGTAGAGAAATTACTTGTGATGAAGATAGGAACGCTCTACAAAGAGACCTTAACAAAGTATATTGATGGGGCAGAGGTAAATAGGATGGTATTTAACTCGATAAATTTGAATCAATAAATTATGGAGACAGAGAAAGAAAGCTATATGCATATAAGGGACCTAATAATGAGACATCACAAACTAAGGAAGCAGTTAAAGACCTTGGTGTGATGATGAATAGGAACATGTTATGCAATGATCAAATAGCAACTCTGTTGGCAAAAAATGTAAAGCAAAAATGGGAATGTTGTTACGGCACTTCAAAACAAGAAAAAGCTGAATCACATGATTATGCTTTATTAAAATCATATGTTCGTAGTCCACTTGAATATTGCAATATGGATATGTTTACCCACACTATCAAAAGGATATTGCACAAATAGAGAGTGTACAAAGGTCCTTTAGGCAGCTAGAATAGAAGAAGTTAAGGACCTAGACTACTGGGAAAGACTACAATTCTTAAAATTATATAGTCTAAAAGAAAGAGAAAGAAGAGAACGCTACATGATAATTCAGGCATGGAAATAGATAGAAGGAATAGCAGAAAAAATATCATGAACTAAAAATATCAGCAAAGAGCAAGCAAGAGGTAGATTAATAGTGCCCAAAAACTATAGGCCAGGAAAAATAAGGAAAGCACACAGGACATTAATCCACTACGCCACCAAGCATCGATAATGCAGCGTCTATTCAATGCGTTGCCAGCTCATCTGAGGAATTATATACAGGAGTGAGCGTAGATGTGTTTAAGAATAAGCTCGACAAATATCTAAACTGCATCCCCAGACCATCCAAGATTGGAAGATGCCAAAATATACCGGAAGATTTGTACTAGCAACTCTCTGGTAGACTTTTTATAGAGGTTGCCTCACACTGAGGGCCACCTGGGGCAAACCAGAACAAGATGTAAGGTCTGTAAGGTAAGGACATGATAGGGGGGAAACTACAACACGGTAGGAAACTATGAAATGGTAGGAAACTACGACATGGTAGGGAACTACGACATGGTAGGGAACTACGACATGGTAGGAAACTACAACATGGTAGGAAACTACGACATGGTAGGAAACCACGACATGGTAGGACAATGCAATATGGTAGGAAACTACAACATGGTAGGAAACTACGACATGGTAGGAAACTACGACATGGTAGGAAACTACAACATGGTAGGAAACCACGACATGGTAGGACAATGCGATATGGTAGGAAACTACAACATGGTAGGGAACTACAACATGGTAGGAAACTACAACATAATAGGGAACTATGATATGGTAGGGAACTACAACATGGTAGGGAACTATGACATGGTAGGGAACTACAACATGGTAGGGAACTACAACATGGTACGAAACTACAACATGGTTGGGAACTATGACATGGTAGGGAACTATGACATGGTAGGAAACTACGACATGGTAGGAAACTACAACATGGTAGGAAACTACAACATGGTAGGAAACTACGACATGGTAGGAAACTACGACATGGTAGGAAACTACAACATGGTAGGAAACTACGACATGGTAGGAAACTACAACATGGTAGGAAACTACGACATGGTAGGAAACCAGGACATGGTAGGACAATGCGATATGGTAGGGAACTACAACATTGTAGGGAACTATGTCATGGTAGGGAACTATGACATGGTAGGAAACTATGACATGGTAGGAAAATGCGACATGGTAGGAAACTACAACACGGTAGGGAACTACGACATGGTAGGAAACTACAACATGGTAAGAAACTATGACATGGTTGGAAACTACGACATGGTAGGACACTATGACATGGTAGGAAACTACGACATGGTAAGAAACTATGACATGGTAGGAAACTACGACATGATAGGAAACTATATGGTCACAACATTGTAAAGACTATGACATTGGTAGAAACTACGACATGGTAGAAAAACTACGACATGGGTAAGGTGAGGTAAAACTACGACATGGTAGGAAACTACGACATGGTAAGAAACTATGACATGGTAGGAAACTACGACATGATAGGAAATTACGACATGGTAAGAAACTATGACATGGTAGGAAACTACGACATGGTAAGAAACTATGACATGGTAGGAAATTACGACATGGTAGGAAACTATGACATGGTAGGAAACTGCGACATGGTAGGAAACTACGACTTGGTAAGAAACTATGACATGGTAGGAATCTACGACATGGTAAGAAACTACGACATGGTAAGAAACTATGACATGGTAGGAAACTACGACATGGTAGGAAACTACGACATGGTAGGAAACTACGACATGGTAAGAAACTACATGATAGGAAACTACGACATGATAGAAAACTACGACATGGTAAGAAACTACGACATGGTAAGAAACTATGACATGATAGGAAACTACGACATGATAGGAAACTACAACATGGTAGGAAACTACGACATGGTAAGAAACTATGACATGGTAGGAAACTACGACATGATTGGAAACTACGACATGATAGGAAACTATGACATGGTAAGAAACTACGACATGGTAAGAAACTATGACATGGTAGGAAACTACAACATGGTAGGAAACTACGACATGGTAAGAAACTACGACATGGTAGAAAACTACAACATGGTAGGAAACTATGACATGGTAAGAAACTACGACATGATAGGAAACTACGACATGGTAGGAAACTACGACATGGTAAGAAACTATGACATGGTAGGAAACTACGACATGGTGGGAAACTACGACATGGTGGGAAACTACGACATGGTAGGACACTACGACATGGTAGGAAACTACAAGGTAGGAAACTACAACATGGTAGGGAACTACGAAATGGTAGGAAACTACAACATGGTAAGAAACTATGACATGGTAAGAAATGCTTTGTTGTTGTATCCTTATTTCATTTCCAGTTACATTAACATTAATGAAAATCTTGTGATCAAAATAATGAACGATTTCGTGTACAGTATATACTATGTAATACATAAACACAAACAAACACATACACACACATATAACGGGTTTAACAATGTGACATAAAATATAAGTAAACTGAAAATGACTTGGAGTTAAGACAAAAGATCTTGCTCTCCAGGCACTCTTAACTGTGTGTGTGTGTGTGTGTGTGTGTGTATAAATATATATATATATATATATATATATATATATATATATATATATATATATATATACACACACACACACACACACACATACATACTCAACTACTCAAATCGCAGTTTAAATTCAATCACCTATTAATATACTTTTACCTGTCGTCGCCTCTTCCCATCTTGAGAGTTTAAAAACTGCGCTACACCTTTTAACGACACCGCGCAGGTGAGAATTCCACTGGACTGTTCAAGGCTCTACCCTTTATATCTTCCACCAGGTACGACTAGAGGTGAAGTACGCCCCGGAGGTCATGATCAAGCACGACCAAGACGGATACAGAGAAGGGGAAACCGCCGTTCTCACCTGCTCGGCCAACGCTAATCCCAACGTCCTAACATACAGGTAACACCTGGTTGTACCACTGAGTTTCGGGGGAAGGGTGGAGACATAAGCTCGGTAGTCAGTGTCTCCCATTTTTTATCTTTTTTTAAATGATGTGTTGCATATAAATCTACTTTTTCCACATAACAAGAACACTTGACTGATAAACTCACGATGTGTCAAATGGTGTGATTTTGATTTCTATTAACACAAAGTACATTGAATTCAATACCAAAATTGATGTTTGTGGCTTAACATGTGTGATGTATATGTACTATACAACATACAGACATACATACACACACACACACACACATATATGTATATATATATATATATATATATATATATATATATATATAACTGTGTGTGTGTGTGTGTGTGTGTGTGTGTGTGTGTGTGTGTGTATGTATGTATGCGGAGTGAGTCGATTTGAAATTTGTTTTCCTTTGCGTTAGTAGATTTCTTTTTTTTATTATTGCAAAATATACTTGAGTGCAGAACATTTCCGTTGGAAATGGAGGAGGTCCAGTCTGCTTAGAATAGTGTAGGAGGAGCTGACTGAAAACAACACTATATATATATATATATATATATATATATATATATATATATATATATATATATATGTATAGTGAGGAGGACGACTGAAAACAACATATATATATATATATATATAATATATATATATATATTATATATATAGTGTTGTTTTCAGTCAGCTCCTCCTACACTATTCTAAGCAGACTGGACCTCCTCCATTTCCAACGGAAATGTTCTGCACTCAAGTATATTTTAATATTTTGCAATAATAAAAAAAAGAAATCTACTAACACAAAGAAAACAAATTTCAAATCGACTCACTACGCATTTTCCAGTTCCTCAAACTGCAAAGTTCTTCGCGAATTTTTCGTTTCCTGGTCGTCTTTGTGCTCACTGAACCGAGTAATCTTGCGAAGTTACCTGACGCCATAATTACCTTTAATATCACGTGAAGTCCCTTTTTACAATCTACCCTCATCTCTTTGATCTTGTATTTTTAAATCGCAGAAAATGGCACCCTAATTGCTTTTATCCTTTTTACAAGGATTCTTATTTTTTTTTTATACGCATGCTTCATTTTTCCCTTCGCCCTTGCTTGGTTCTTCAATCTCGGCGCGAATTATTTCTAAGCCTCCGTTTGCATCTGGTTTCATCTGAAAAAATGACGTTTTCTGGAGAGAGAGAAAAAAAAGGGCAGAATGCAAACAAACTCTCCTTCGCAGTGCCGACTGTTCCTTTTCTCATTAAGGTGTAGATGGAGAAATGGGAACTATTACGATTTGACTCTGTGTAGCCAGTCGATTTTTTTATTTTTTTCCATTTATATATACATACATACATATAATATATATATATATATATATATATATATATATATATACATATATATATAAATAATATATATATATAATATATATATATTTTTTGGTAACTCACTCAATAAAAAAAACCCTTAAATTCTCATTTTATTTTGAAAGAATACGCGCAGTGGGAAAAAGACGAATATATAAAAAACTAACGGGTATATAAAAGAAAATACGTTTTATTTAATTTTGTATCATTTTACTCATTGTGTGTGTGCATCTTGCTTGCAAGCAAATGTGTGTCATTTCCCATTTTATTTCTGAATTTGTTTTGATCAAACGAGTCACAGACTATTTAGCTATACAGCGCAAACAAAAGATAATAAGTTTGATTTCATTTTCATCATTTTACTCATTGTGTGTGTGCATCTTGCTTGCAAGCAAATATGTGTCATTTCCCATCTTATTTATGAGATTTCTTTCGATCACACGAAGTCACTGACTATTTATTCAGCGCGAACAAAAGACACATCCATTTCTTAATGCAGTGCAATGTCTTCTGCGTAAATTCTCGAGGCATACTTGCTCCCTCCCAGTTCTGATATTAATTATTTTCTGCCAGTCGTTAGAATGTGTGCTTTCATGAGTAAGTCATAGGAAGTCATTCTTAATTGCGCTGCGAGGATATAATGAGGCAATCATTGCGAGTCATTATCTTTCGCTATTTTTTGTCGCTGTTTCTCATTTCATCAGTAATAGATAAAATGAATTTTCTGTTTGTCTCGTCGCTAATTAACGCGAAAAAATAAAATGATCTTTCCCTTCCCGACAGAAACATTCCTCGACTATGGTTTGCTTTCGCATTTCGTAAGCTTTGTGCCAATCTTTCCACGATTCAGACCATAACAAACTGATGAGCTATTCCTTTGCATTAAATATTGGTTAGGATTTGGAATCGTTCTTTCCGTATGCCATCGGATCCTATAAGAGAGATGAATCTACGTTCGGAAGGGTAAAAAAAAAAAACACAAAAAAACAAAAAACAAGCGAACGTTCCCCTCGTGTTCTTTCCCCACGGACAAATAACAGCCCCCCTTCCCATGCACTTAGAATTACATTCCCGTTTCTTGCCAGCTGGTTATCTCGTAATTGCCTCCCATTTTCCCGGCCCTTGGGTCGAAACTCCCCCGTGATTTGCGGGTCGTAATGAGCCTTATGTCATCGCCCCGACGGGGGAATGTACTACTTACGACCGAGTGCCTTGCGTTTAAAGACTAAGTTTTAAAGGTGCCTTGCCGAAATCAGCGTTTTAGATCATGAAATGCAATGTAAAGATCTGAATAATCGTCTCTGGTGTGCCACACTCGCATAGTGGCCCGGATGGAGAGAGAGAGAGAGAGAGAGAGAGAGAGAGAGAGAGAGAGAGAGAAGGAATCACGAAGATAATTAGGGATAGGTTGAATGGATGCACAATGGAGATAAGGAGAAGGGAGGAGGAGAAAAAACTATAATTAGAAATGACCAAACGAGAAGGTGATATTGAGAGAGAGAGAGAGAGAGGAGAGAGAGAGAGAGAGAGAGAGAGGAAATGAACAGACAGAATTATAGAAGAAAAAGAGACCTTGCAATGGAACGGGAGATAAAAGTAATTAAATCAAGAAAAGGAAACTAAGTAAGCATAGAGAGAGAGAGAGAGAGAGAGAGAGAGAGAGAGAGAGAGAGAGAGAGAATGGAAAAGAACAAACCAAGAAAACCATACAATGGAACATGACATAAAACTGATTAAAACGAGAAAATGAGACTGGAAGTAAACGTAGAGAGAGAGAGAGAAGAGAGAGAGAGAGAGAATGGAAAAGAACAGGCAGAATTAAAGAAAAAAGCACCATACAATGGAACATGAGATAAAACAAGAAAATGAAACTGGAAGTAAACGTAGCAAGATATATACGTACTTAACACACAAACACTTACCTAAACACTTATCTACCTACCTACATATATGCATGCATACATGCTCGCCAGCGTTTATACACATACATATACACACTCCAGCGTTTATACGCACGAACACACACACACACACACACAAGCACACAGCAAGATTGAGGAAAAAAGGCGTCGGAAATTATAGCCACGCACGAAGACGCGAGGAAGATGGTCGTGAAATAAATTACGTATAAGCTGCTGGAGTTTGGAGTGTGGGCCTTAAAAGCTGTGCGCTGTTTACCTGTAAAAGGGAAAAAGATTGTGTTTTATTTGCATTTCATTATTTATACAAACACCTCGACTCCAACGAAACTTTTTGGGGGCGGGATGAGCTACGTGGGTTGGACTGACTCACTCTCTCTCTCTCTCTCTCTCTCTCTCCTCTCTCTCTCTCTCTCTCTCTCTCTCTCAGACGTTTGTTGACTATTTACTTTTTATCATTTATTCTATCAAGACACCTCCATTCTGGTTAGTCGTATCGAACCCCGAATCATAATTATGATTGTAATTATGGTATTTCCTTTTTTTTATTTATCGTTGATTCCCTTATCTGCTCAGTTCATAAAGTTGTTGTGGTGGTGGGGTTGTTGTTTTTATCACCCAAATAACAAATAAACCAAAGTAATATCTAAGACAAAATTAAACTAATTTAAAATACAACCATTAATCCAAACGAACAAACTGACAAATTGCCTTAAACAATGCATTTCGCCAGAACATATCCCACTTAAATCAACTGCTATACGCTAGTTTACCTTCCGTCAAGGTTGGTTAGTCACAATTATTCAAGTAACATATATATATATATATATATATATATATATATATATATATATATATATATTGTGTGTGTGTCTATAGTTGAGCTATAGAGGGCACAACTATATAACTGTAAATATAAAAAACCTACTTTTTATTAGTAAGTTGATTCATTCTAATTCCTTTGGTGCAAATGTTTCTCATATATTTACGTGCATATGTTGGTATGTCTATTATAATATATTATTACTTATATATACATATACTATATATAATATATATTATTATATATTATTATATATACTATATATATATTATTATATATTACTCGCATATATACATATATGTAATATATGCATACATACATAGATATTTGTTATATACGTATATAAACACACAGAATTGTATATCTTACTTAATGAATTACGGCATAAACTGTTCCAGTAACTGTAAATAAAATAATTACATTTTTAACATTTAACCTTGATTTTTTTTTCACGAACAATCAAGCTAATTGTAACTATGAGCCCCACAGATCAACACTTGTTGATCATTGAGCTGTAAGTTTGTTGTCCTTTATTCATCACTTAATCACTTCTGTAATATTTCATTTTTTTTCATCTTATAAAACTCGTTTATTCTGCCGAGGAAGAACTATCTCGTCTTGATTTATGTACCTCTGGGGAATAATAACTTGCAGTCTTCGCGAAAATTAATACCTTTATATTATTTTTATTTTCGTTTGCGCGTCACGACGTTTAATTGTTTTATCTCTGTCCTTCTCGACTAAAAAGATTCTTAGGTACATAACCCAGGAAAATATTTAGCTCGTGAATTCACGTTGCTAGTGCATAGCCACGAACAAAAGGCTTCATTTTAATTCTGTTAAAATCTCTAGTCCCTCTTTTGTATTTAAGGAATCTTTTATTTTTTTTTCTACGGTTCTATTCTGATGGAATAAAACTTATTTTGCCAGTTTTAACGAAGAGAAGGTCAACTAACTTTGCTGTATACCGAAACGCGGTCACTTGGGAGAAAATTCTTAGAGCTCAAAATTCAATTATATTTAACGCGAAGACTTGTCCGTAACTATCTCTGTCTTGCTGGCTCGAGCTACGCGTCCTGGAACCCGGTGCTGCTGTCGCTGTCTCCCCTATCCTCCTGCCCCGCTACCTATGTACCCAGGGCGAACAAACAAGTTTGCAGAGGGTGGGTGGCTGTGTCATGCCTCCCCACCTGTCAACCGGGGAGGACAACCAAGAAGAGATCCACTTGCATTTTATTATTATAGAAGATAGATTAGCAGACTGGCAAAACTAGACTCTCTCTCTCTCTCTCTCTCTCTCTCTCTCTCTCTCTCTCTCTCATCAGTAAGAATATAATGATTATAAGCACTTACGTATTCACAAATTACTTGACATCTTGACACCACCTTTAGTGGCCATAATCAATCACTCGATCAACTGAACGTCCAGCTGGTTCCAATTTTTCCCTTTCCTCTCACACAGGTGGTACCGGGCTGGCCAGATCATCACAGGAAGCAATTCTACCAAGCTGGTGGTGCCGGATGTCACCAGGGATAGCAACACGGAAGACATCACGTGTGAGGTCTCCAACGACATCGGGACATCCAAGAAAATCACCAGACTGTCCATACACTGTGAGTTACTCGCGTTCGTAAAATAGTGTTTCAGATTCTGAGAGACAACGGAATTACTCCGTTAATCAAAGTTAGTTTTGACTCTGCCTATTTTGAGAGAATAATTATATAATTATAATTACGAAGAATGAATCGTCGGTAGAAACGTTTGCATCATTCAAGGGAATTATTCCTGTGGTGTGGAATTTTCGACATCATTATCATCACTGAACAAATGATGAAAATGACCAAACCATTTCTTAATTAATTCTCTTTACTTCTTACCATATTATATATGATTATCATCTCTCATATCAGTTTCTTACGCTTCTCGAATTCAGGCAGGCTAAATAGGTGTGTTTAGACATTTCTGATTACCTTTTATGAATAATCTTTACTTCTGACCATATTATATATGATTATTTCTCTTTTACTTCTTACCATATCATATATAATTATCATCTCTCATATCAGTTTCTTACACTTCACGAATTCAGAAAAGCTAATTAGGTGTGCGTAGACATTTCTGATTACCTTTCATGAATAAACAATTCATACTGACTCATGGATCATGATCAGTTAGTTCTGCAGTGTGGGGTCTGCGGTGGGAGGTTGAAAGTA
>NC_061088.1:77541781-77554281 GCF_015104395.2 Macrobrachium nipponense
ATAAAATCTGTCCGAGTTAAACGCATCATATGGTATTGAATAACACATTTTGGCGAATGAGATACGAACTACAAAATGCCACAGAATTCTGAAGGTAAAAAAAAAAATAATGATAATCTGCTCGGAGACAATGATGCTGCAAATGACCGGAACAAAGGAACGAATAAAATGCTTACTGACAAGATCACCAATAACGAGAAATGGCGAAGAGAGAGAGAGAGGAGAGAGAGAGAGAGAGAGAGAGAGAGAATCACAGCACCGAATTCTTACCATCGGCGAAGAAGAAGAAGAAGCTCCCGGACCATCATTAGTCTTGATTAAGGGAATCATAATCGCCATAATGAAGACCGGCGATATTTTCTCGCATTTCAAATGGCAATCAGCAGCCAGCGCATGTCTCCCCGGGATCCGTAAATGCTAATTAAAAGGGAGAATACGATTTTCCTACACTCTCTTCGGCAGGGGTGGCGCGGAGCTGAAGGTGTCCTAAGGGAACTGCGGCGGACGGAAGGGGTAATCTACGCGGACGCGGACGATAATTAAATCGATGTCTTAACGTACTTTTTGTATCTCTCTCTCTCTCTCTCTCTCTCTCTCTTTCAAACACACATTGTGTTGTGATGGTTCCATTTTCATGATAAATAAGTATACAAGTTTTCCATTTTCATTCGCCTCTCTCTCTCTCTCTCTCACACACACACATACACACATACACATACACTGTGTTTTGAGGGTTTCATTCCCATGATAAATAAAGTTTTCCCTATTTCATTCGGGCCCCTCCTCCTTCTCTCTCTCTCTCTCTCTCTCTCTCTCTCTCTAAGATGGTCACTATCAATCCCCCAGTTTCTCTGGCTCTCCCTCTATGCTAAACGGGAGGAAATATTGGCGAGTCTCCCCGTACTTTGATTTTGCCTTCGAGAGAGATACCTAATTTTTTTCTCCCTTCAGATGTAGAGGAACCATTTTAATGAGAACTGGTACAATCAGTATAATTTATTACCGTTAAATTTTTTTTTCTACGGCAGCGATAAGTATTGCATATCGATCTACTCTACCCTTCCTTTCCCTTCACGCTTCATCGAGTTTGTGGGTGCAGCACACACACTCACACTTTTAGATGAGAAATGGATAATGGAAGGATACCACAGTTCTGCAGTTAGTGTTTCACAGGCAAAAAATAATAATAAGAAAAAATAAAAAATAAAATAAAAAATACTCACTAATTGCTGTGTATCAACGTGCACATAGATATATATTCCTCATACATGTATATACTTCACTGGTGCGTTTTTCTCAATGGAGGGCATGCAAACAACATAATATACCCAGGGTAAAGTAACCCGTGTTCATTTTCTTCAATTCCTGTCTTGCTGCTTACATCATGCACATAGACCATTGCACACAAATTTCATAAGGTCTCAACATTACGAGAAACAAAAATATATAAACATTCGTTCAGTTGGGCATTCATGTAATATCTAAAAAAAAATAATAATATAAAATGAAAAATCTAATAACTCTTATACTTCAAGAAGTTTCAAATCAAATAACGCAGGTAATTTCGAGTAATGAATCACAGTAAACAGTTACACACATCAACAACGCGATTTCACGAATTTTAAAAACGGCTGATTAGTCTACATCGTCTTAGGAAGAGTCTTGGGTCTCAAATGAGTTTATTCAAATCTTTCTTTATGCTTTTGCTTATTCAAGATCAGTTTCCATCTATCTATGATTCTAGACGTCGCACTGGGCTATACAGAGACAATAACATAACTCTTGAGATGCTGGTAATGTTATATCAGGTTTTTTTTTTTATTAACTTCCGTATACTATATACTGAATTCACTCCACTTCCGAATAAGTTAAATCTTGGAAAAGTTACCTAATTAACTCAATTTTCACTAAGAATTCCAGCTTAGGAATATGCGTAAACATGTCATAAAAACACTAGTCGGCAACACGTTGCAAACACATCACAAACAGGTTGAATTCAAGTCCAACTGTAATAGTACCTCATACGATCACCCACGGGAGTCCGTTTTCTGCTCACGATCGTTCACTTGTTTTCAACATGTTCGGGTTATGTTTGCGATGAGTTACCGACATTAACATGTTCTACAGAAGGGAGGACGCACCCTGAGATGAATGGCGTAGTTATGTCGCTGGAGTATGATGCATGTGTATTTCTAAGGAGGAAATATGAGTCAAGACACTGCATGAATTGTTTGTATTTTACTTTGAGAGAGATATATATATAATATATATATATATATATATATATATTTCTATATGTATAAATATATATATTATATATATATATATATATATATATATATATATATATATATATATACACGTTACAACGTAAAACGTCATATGACCTAGACGACGCAATAATGTATTGTCAGTTTCTTTTCTAACATGAAGAATGTCTGACGAATTTGATAGTAGATACGCACGCGCGCGCACACGCACACACACACACACACACACATATATATATATATATATATATATATATATATATATATATATATATATATGTATATATATACATATACCTGTGTGTGTGCGTGAAAGAGTGAGAGGTTACGAGAGGAATAAACCGGACGTTAAAAGGTGATAAAATATTATAATAAACACCAATAATGCATGACAGTTGTTTGAGAGGGGCTTAGAGCAAGGAGGGCAATTTATGAATGACTTCAATAAATCCTTTAATAACCTGTGACGGATGGATGGGACACACATGACGAGTGTTTCAAAATTGAGCCGAGTAAATGGGCCTCTATTAGGATTAGTGATTCCATGACGTAAATACCGAAAAAAAAACTCCTATGGATAGAGGAGGGGAGCCTTTTGCTTTGTCAGCAATGCGATGCTGGACTCACCCCAAGGTTTAATTTATTTACAAATGATTTACTGACAAAGGCTATGGAAAGGGTGTCGGATACAGTAAATGATACTCTGACGACTTCTAAGTGAATTTACATGATCCGTTCACTTCGACTGATATCAGAATGTAGTTCGTCGTTGGACGAGTGGTTTACGCGCTAACCTACCGATTTGGTAGTCCCGAGTTCGATTCCCCGCTCCGCCAAGGTGGAATCAGAGGAATTTGTTTCTGGTGATTAGAAATTCATTTCTCTATATAATATGGTTCGAATCCCACAATAAGCTGTAGGTCCCGTTGCTAGGTAACCAACTGGTTCCTAGCCACGTAAAAATATCTAATCCTTCGGACCAGCCCTACGAGAGCTGTTAATCAGCTCAATGGTCTAGTTAAACTAAGATATACTTAAGAAGGATTTAAAAATTCAGAGTTCTCAGCGTTATAAGATTAAGGAAATCCTTATATAAATAATAAAAGCCCCTACTTAGTTATAGATTTATTATAGCCATTTAACTAAACGTCAACAACAAGTTTCCCCAATAATTCTAATTTTGTGTTTATGAGGAACTGCAATCTTTTAACGGCCCAAAAGCTGTGAACGGGAAGCAATTAGCCAACAGTTTCAGGGGGGTGGGGGGTGGGTGGGCGTTATAGTTACAGTTGTTCATTAAAATCTGCAAATTAATGCATCCATTACCTTTTCATAGCTGCGTGCCCTAATTATTACGGACACAAATAAACTAATCGGATGCACTGTCAACCCTCACCCATAAAATACGTTCACCATACACATGCTATTCAGCTTTTAAGTTTCTTTGCTCGGCAGAATTAAATTTGAACATTAAAGGGTTTATGGCATGATTTTACTCATCTTCAAACTATCCGTCACAGAAACCCAGCGCCGCACATTGTCCATTTCTAGAATAATATTGCGAGATTCCTATTTAAGCGATATTTGTAAACAGTTAAGCAATCATCAAAAATGACAATGCTATTATTACTAATATCAGCCTCCTTCACCTATGAATTCCTGTTGATTTTTTTTTCTGTATTGTGTTTTTACGTTGCATGGAACCAGTGGTTATTCAACAACGAGACCAACGGCTTTACGTGACTTCCGAACCACGTCGAGAGTGAACTTCTATCACCAGAAATACACATCTCTGACCTCTCAAAGGAATGCCCGAGAATCGAACTCGTGGCCACCGAGGTGGCAGGTAAAGACCATACCAACCACGCCACTGAGGCGCTGAATTCCTGTTGAATTCGTGGAATGTGATATCCTTATTTGGAACAATCGCTTCAAGTCTAACTTTAAACAAACTCAATTCGGGCTCAAATCTGTATGATTAAATAAGACATCGCTTGCAGCAAACATTATTACTCTGGAGTGTATACACATACATTCTATGGCTAGCGCTTCGTAGTTTGCCTTCACGAGGAAAAATTAATTTACAGGCATTACGACCATTGCATTTTTCTCAAATTCTCACAAAATTGTTAGAAAACTGTGCTAATCAAAAGTGTAACAGGAATCGTTAAAGGCAAATATGAATATACGAGTGCCAGAGCCACGTGGGAAGGAATATGTTTACGCACATAACAATGCATAGTGGATCAAACTCAAAAACACTAGGATGCTATTGGAGGTATTAGTTTTTCTGCCTGTGACACATATAAAAGGAAGCAGTTCTAAGGATGCACAACACAACATAACAGAAAATAATTCACCACA
This sequence comes from Macrobrachium nipponense, assembly GCF_015104395.2. Classification (NCBI taxonomy): domain Eukaryota; kingdom Metazoa; phylum Arthropoda; class Malacostraca; order Decapoda; family Palaemonidae; genus Macrobrachium; species Macrobrachium nipponense. Next base: position 77,546,416 of record NC_061088.1, read on the forward strand.
AATGTCTTGTTAATTTACCATCCAAAACACTTCGTAAAGGTCAATTCCGCTTTTAAAAATAAATTCCAAAAAAGCAGAGGTAACACAGCAAAAACGATGGATCGATCACGATACATAATTCAAGACAGTCAGGAATGTCATCCTGTTAATTATTTCACTAGACGACACGGAGAAGGATTAGAACGCTTTTAAGGAGGGCCTCAGTATCCAAGGGGAATACAAAGACATATACACTCAAGATACAAATGGATTATCACACTTCAGCTCACGAAAATGTTATGGAGAGTTGAAAGATACGAAATCATGTTTCCTTTCAGACACGCCGCTTGCATTTCTGAATACAAGTGACACTAAATTTAATACATTATTTCAGGACTGAAGTAGAACGTGGGAAAAGTAGAGGAAAAACCAAAGGGAGCTTAATCCCGAAAGATAAACAGTAGAGATGGAAGACTTTTTACTTTCCAAATCACTTATTATGGAACTTGATGATGTTGTCCAGTGCTTAAGCATAATGCATGTACAAGCAGAATACAATTAGCCTAATATTTTTAACGCAGACACTGATATGTATTCTTGAAAATACAGAGGCAGAATGACAATCTCAACTTTCTAAATCAAGACCTGAAAGAGAGAAAGAGCATGATATTATTTGACAGATTTTTTTTTCTTTTAATAAAAATGTTAATCGTAGGAAAGCGAAAATGAAAATGTTAAGGGAAAAGTATCTAATCCCATACGAAAGGAATAACTAATCATTCTCTCTCTCTCTCTCTCTCTCTCTCTCTCTACTAATTCTTTTGCCTCTCTCTCTCTCTCTACCAATTCTTCTGCCTCTCTCTCTCTCTTTCCTCTCTGTGCTATTCTCTCTCTCTTTCTTTATTAATTCTTCTCTCTCTCTCTCTCTCTCTCTCTCTCTCTCTCTCTCTCTCAGCAAAAAATTTCAAAGCATCAGCTCCGAAATTCTACTCAAGAGATAATAACTGTATTTATTATGCAAGAGGATATTGCAGAAAGCAGGGAAACGGAGAAAATTGCAGATTCAGACACAAAAATTAATAATTATGATGAAGGAAGATCAAATATATGGAAAAGTTGGATTTTTTAATGTCAGAATTTCTGGAAATGAAAAAAAAGAACAACATACCAAGAACAGGAAAGAGACATGGGAAAATCCTTATTACTACCAGTATTAAATGAAGGAGAAAACACGCAAACCATCATAGTGATGAATGCGCAGGGTTTAGTTACGAGTAACTCAAAAAGAAAAATAGAGTACTTAGAAGAACTAACCCAAAATGAAAAGAAAATAGATATAATGAATATAAGTGAAAACTGGTATTCCAAGAGACTGGGAATGATGATCAAATAAAAGGGTTCCAAACTTATAGATCAGATAGAAAAAATAGGAATCAAGGGGGAACCGCAATATATGGGAAAGACAAAAAACAAGGAAAAATATATGAGAAATATAGTAACTCAGAATGTGAACTAATAGCTGGTAAAATTTGAATCTGAAAAAATTGATGAACATAGTAATATATAGACCTCCTAATACTAAAGAGTTTGACTTAATAATTGAAAACAAAATTGGATGATATATGTAGAAATCACAAGGACTGGACTATTCTCCTATCTGGTGACTTCACTTTCCTTTCGTAGAATGGAAAGAACGAATAGGAGATTGTGGTTGTACTTATACATATAAAAAAAGAGAGTAATAGTAGTGCAGAAGATAAGAGGCAATTTGAAAAGCTATTAGATATGCTACTAGAATACAACATTCAACAAATAAATCACCTGCCAACAAGAAAGGAAAATACTTTAGACCTAGTATTTGTGACGAGATGAATTATGTTAAAGAAATAATAGTTTATAATGCGAGTATTTTCAGACCATAATGGTCATAGAATTAACAGTTCATTCCAAAGCAAGTGAAAATAGAGATAAGCAAGAAATGAAAAAGTGGGAAGGATATGGAAAATACAACTTCTACAGTAAAAATATAAAATGGTCAGAAATTAATGAAGAATTAAACAAAGATTGGGATAAACATTTTCGTAAGTGATGACATAAGGGTAAATACGGAGATATTATATAAAATATTGGAGATAATAGTGAAAAATATATACCGAAAGAAGAAAAGTAAACATCATTCATGCATACCAAGAGACAGAAGGATCTTGTTCCAGAAAATCAGAAAGTGGAAAAAAGGTCTGCAAAAGAAAAAAATGCATGGAAAGTTATAGACTAAAAAGTAAGATAGAAAATGCAGAACAAAAGATTATACAATCAAAGAAAATGAAAAGAAAAAAAAACGGGACTTGGAAGAAAAAACCCTATTAAATATCAGCAAAACCCCAAACTATTATACTCATATGCGAAGAAGATGAATAAAAGAAGAATAGAAATAGGCCCTCTGAGAATTGAAGGGAGATTAACGAATGAAAAAAAAAAAGGAAAAAAAAAATTTTTGCAACATACTGGCAGAACGATATAAGAGAGAATTCACCCCTAGAATAGATAATGAAGATAATGATATAGAAGTAAGGGATGAAAATAGTGAATATTTAGCTGACATAGATATTAATGAAGCTGATATTGTGCAGGCTGATTAATGAAATTAAAAATGGAGCTGCTGCAGGGCCTGATGGAATTCCTGCTATTTTGTTAAAGAAAGTAGTTCATTCTATCGCAAAGCCACTTGCAATATTATTAAGACAAAGTGTAGATACAGGCAAGATATATGATGAGCACAAATTAGCATATATTACCCCTACTTTCAAAAGTGGATCAAGACTAGAGGCAAGTAATTATAGGCCTGTGAGTCTAACATCACATATTATGAAAGTGTATGAAAGGGTAATGAAGAAAAATATTATGAAACATTTAATAAAAAATAATTTGTTTAATAAAGGACAACATGGTTTCGTACCCGGAAAAAGTACACAAACCCAACTGTTAGTCCACCGTGAAAACATATTCAAAAATATGAAAAGCGGAAATGAAACAGATGTGGTTTATTTAGACTTTGCAAAAGCTTTTGATAAAGTAGACCATAATATTTAGCGAAGAAAATTAGAAAACACAATATCGTGGATAAAGTAGGAAGATGGTTAAAAGAATTTTTACACAACAGAAAAACAGATAGTTATTGCAAACGACGAGAAATCGGATGAAGCCAAGGGTAATATCCGGTGTGCCGCAAGGTACGGTGTTAGCTGCAATACTGTTTGTTATTATGATTGAAGACATAGACAATAATGTTAAGGATTCGGTAGTGAGTAGTTTCGCAGATGACACAAGAATAAGTAGAGAAATTACTTGGTGATGAAGATAAGGAAACGCTCTACAAAGAGACCTTAACAAAGTATACGATTGGGCAGAGGTAAATAGGATGGTATTTAACTCTGATAAATTGAATCAATAAAATTATGGAGACAGAGAAAGAAAGCTATATGCATATAAGGGACCTAATAATGAGACCATCACAAATAAGGAAGCAGTTAAAGACCTTGGTGTGATGATGAATAGGAAACATGTTATGCAATGAGCAAATAGCAACTCTGTTGGCAAAATGTAAAGCAAAAGCTGGGAATGTTGTTACGGCACTTCAAAACAAGGAAAAGCTGAACACATGATTATGCTTTATAAAACATATGTTCGTAGTCCACTTTGAATATTGCAATATGATATGGTACCCACACTATCAAAAGGATGATTGGCACAAATAGAGAGTGTACAAAGGTCCTTTACAGCTAGAATAGAAGAAGTTAGGACCTAGACTACTGGGAAAGACTACAATCTTAAAATTATATAGTCTAGAAAGGAGAAGAGAACGCTACATGATAATTCAGGCATGGAAACAGATAGAAGGAATAGCAGGAAAATATCATGGAACTAAAAATATCAGAAAGAGCAAGCAGAGGTAGATTAATAGTGCTCAAAACTATACCAGGAAAAATAAGGAAAGCACACAGGACATTAATCCACTACGCACCAGCATCGATAATGCAGCGTCTATTCAATGCATTGCCAGCATCACATATTATGAAAGTGTATGAAAGGGTAATGAAGAAAAATATTATGAAACATTTAATAAAAATAATTTTGTTTAATAAAGGACAACATGGTTTCGTACCCGGAAAAAGTACACAAACCCAACTGTTAGTCCACCGTGAAACATATTCAAAAATATGAAAAGCGGAAATGAAACAGATGTGGTTTATTTAGACTTTGCAAAAACTTTTGATAAAGTAGACCATAATATATTAGCGAAGAAAATAGAAAACACAATATTTTTTTTTTTCGTGGATTTTTAAAAGTAGGTAAGATGGTTAAAAGAATTTTTACACAACAGAAAACAGATAGTTATTGCAAACGACGAGAAATCGGATGAAGCCAAGGTAATATCCGGTGTGCCGCAAGGTACGGTGTTAGCTGCAAAATACTGTTTGTTATTATGATCGAAGACATAGACAATAATGTTAAGGATTCGGTAGTGAGTAGTTTCGCAGATGACACAAGAATAAGTAGAGAAATTACTTGTGATGAAGATAGGAACGCTCTACAAAGAGACCTTAACAAAGTATATGATGGGGCAGAGGTAAATAGGATGGTATTTAACTCTGATAAATTTGAATCAATAATTATGGAGACAGAGAAAGAAAGCTATATGCATATAAGGGACCTAATAATGAGACCATCACAAATAAGGAAGCAGTTAAAGACTTGGTGTGTGATGAATAGGAACATGTTATGCAATGATCAAATAGCAACTCTGTTGGCAAAATGTAAAGCAAAAAATGGGAATGTTGTTACGGCACTTCAAAACAAGAAAAGCTGAACAACATGATTATGCTTTATAAAACATATGTTCGTAGTCCACTTGAATATTGCAATATGATATGGTACCCACACTATCAAAAGGATATTGCACAAATAGAGAGTGTACAAAGGTCCTTTACAGCTAGAATAGAAGAAGTTAAGGACCTAGACTACTGGAAAGACTACAATTTCTTAAAATTATATAGTCTAGAAAGGAGAAGAGAACGCTACATGATAATTCAGGCATGGAAACAGATAGAAGGAATAGCAGAAAATATCATGGAACTAAAAATATCAGAAAGAGCAAGCAGAGGTAGATTAATAGTGCCCAAAACTATACCACGAAAAATAAGGAAAGCACACAGGACATTAATCCACTACGCACCAGCATCGATAATGCAGCGTCTATTCAATGCGTTGCCAGCTCATCTGAGGAATATATAGAGTGAGCGTAGATGTGTTTAAGAATAAGCTCGACAAATATCTAAACTGCATCCCAGACCATCCAAGATTGGAAGATGCAAAATATACCGGAAGATGTACTAGCAACTCTCTGGTAGACATTAGAGGTGCCTCACACTGAGGGACCTGGGGCAACCCGAACAAGATGTAAGGTCTGTAAGGTAAGGTAAGGTCTCTCTCTCTCTCTCTGCTAATTCTTCTCTCTCTCTCTCTCTCTCTCTCTCTCTCTCTCTCTCTCTCTCTCTGTGTGTGTGTGTGTGTGTGTGTGTGTGTTCCAGTTCTCCTGTGCATGTGCGAGAGCGTGCGTCAAATACGTTCCGCTTTATCTGTGATAGACATGCATAAAGGCTATCTGATTTCCTAATCCATCAAGCTATATTGGGGGCTGGCCGTGTCTACGTGTGGCTGGTGTCATGGCACGAAGTACTTACACTCCATCGCATGACCCGGGGATGCATACCTAATATCACAATGCCTGTTATTAAATCGAAGGCACCGCGACTCTGACGTGCTTTGTGCCATTCAACAACTGATAACAGAGGAACGACGGAACAGCTGGGATTGGGCGTTTTGACATGGATTTGGCATCGTATTTTTTTTTTTTTTTTTTTTTTTTGTACCTCCTCCTGGTGTTGGTGTTGTTGTTATCAATCAGCTGCGAAAGGAACGGGTTTAGGGCTGCTATTATGTCCATGGGAATTTCGGTTGTTGCTTGTACATTATTGCTTTTGTCGAATCACCGTAATTTGTGAGTGTTATTGTACATATTCTGTTTCCTATCATCATTATTATCAAATACTGTTGTTGTTGCTCGAATGTCTTGGTATGTATGTTTATCGTTATTACTATTACTGCCATTATTATTATTTTATACGTGAAGGATTTATTCCGCCCCACATCACTAAAATCCCAAAGAGGGTAAAACCTTAACAACAATTTTAGTTTTAACACAAAAAAGTATCCCGACAGAAAAAATGAATAAAAACTGCTATCAAAGTTAAAAATCTGATTAATCAACCACAATGAAATGACTATATGCAAAGAGTGGATGTTTAACAGATTCTTGTAGTCATGACGTACCAATCTACAAAAATCACTCAAAAGGTCCAGATTTCCTTTAAATCTATGGGTCTAATACTCACTTATGCCCAGGGTATAAGGGCCAAATAGTCAGGAGTTAGTACAAGAGCCAACTAATTAGGAGGAGTTAGTACAAGGGACAACTTAGGAGTCATTACGGGGGACAACTATTTAGGAGGAGTTATAACGAGTTAGATGGCGTTAGTATAAGAGGCAACTAGTAGTTAGGAGAGGTTGGTACAAGGGACAACTTGTTAGGAGGGATAGTACAAGGACCAACTAATTAGGAGGAGTTAGTATACAAAGGCCAACTAGTTAGGAGTTAAGGGCCAACTAATGAGGAGTTAGTAAAAGGGCTAACTAGTTAGAATGAGTTAGTACAAAGACCAGCTAGTTAGGAGTTAGTACAAGGGCCAACTAGTTAGAATGAGTTAGTACAAAGACCAGTGTTAGAAGTAGTACAACGACCAGCTAGTTAGGAGTTAGTACAAGGACCAACTAGTTAGAATGAGTTAGTACAATGACCAGCTAGTTAGGAGTTAGTACAAGGTCCAGCTAATTAATAGGAGTTAGTACAAGGATCAACTAGTTAAAAGGAGTTAGTAGGACCAACTAGTTTAAAAGGAATTAGTACAAATACCAAATAGTTAATAGGAGTTAGTACAAGGACCAACTAGTTAAGAGTTAGTAGGACCAACTAGTTTAATAGGAGTTAGTACAAAGACCACCTAGTTAGTAGGAGTTGGTAAAAAGGCCAACTAGTTGGGAGTTAGTACAGGGGCCAACTAGCTAAGAGTGTCTGTAAATTAGAAAATATAACTTTGTAAATTCCAATTTCACAGATTGTTTTTCCTTCTTTCCCAGACGGTCCTTCGTTCAAGATTCAGCCGGGGGACCAGTACGCGGACATAGGGGACAACGTGACCCTCCGTTGCCAGGTGGACTCCAGTCCAGAGCCGACCATCGTCTGGATCAACCAGCAGTCGCAGACGGTAGTGGGAAAGGGTCCCGTCATCCACATCATCGTGGACAAACACACTGCCGGAACTTACCTTTGCATCGCCAAGGTGGAAGGCTTCCCGGAGATATCAGCCTTCTTGGGAATCTTCTTGAAAGTGAGCTTCCCATTTAATCTTTAGTTTTTTACAGGATGATGTAACGGGCAATCAAATGCCCTTGCCTAGTATTACCGGTAATGGACTTTACGTATGTAAACGTACAAAAAGCCCCATGAAATGCTTGGCACAGGGAATATGAACCTGGTCATTTCGTGAGTGGGTCCTTATGCGACCCACTCATGAAAATGACCATTTAGAACATGATTCCTGGTACCCAACCCCTATCCCATCCCCAACTACCACGATCATCTGCGAGGGACGGAAATACGGAATTGTACGTTTATATATATAGTATATATATATATATATATATATATATATATATATATATATATATATATTTATATATATACACGTATATATGCGTGTATATATATAT
>NC_061088.1:77559281-77561781 GCF_015104395.2 Macrobrachium nipponense
TCCCGGTTCTCAATTCCTCAAATAAGCTTCTTTTTAGTAGCAGGGAATTTTGGTAAATGCTGTCACTGGTTCCTTTATTCCCTAATGATTCGGTAGTTCTCTCGAGGCAAATGAGCTGGACTTCTGGACGAAACGTTAAGGAATAAATGAACATTAGACAGCTGTTATATAATTTGCCTGCTGCTACAGAGAAACCCATTCGTGAGGTGGAGAAATTGAGATATAAACTCTTTAACGGCATTCCAGACAGCCATTTTATTTTGAATGAAGTTTGTTATTATTATTATTAGGAAGGAGGCCTTCTCCTCTGAGGGCTGTAGCATTGAATTCAGTTACGAAGACTCTACATAAATTAAATGCCTTTATTATTATTATTATTATTATTATTATTATTATTATTATTATTATTATTATTAATCCTGCCATTCTTTTTAACCGAACATGCTTGACAGAGGGTCTACTCTCTTCATTTATTATTATTATTATTATTATTATTGTTGTTGTTGTTGTTGCTGTTGTTGTTGTTGTTGTTGTTGTTGTATGTGCCTGACTTCTACAGTACTTGGCTTTGTAATGCACTCCTCTTAGTAATGCCACTCTTCTTGATGTTTTCATTACCGCTAACCTTATAACTTCATCATCTTCGTTTAAATCAATTTTTTTAAGTAATTCAGATAAATATTTAAAATTAAAACAAACCCTGCCTCGGTTCTATTTCCAGTCTCGTTCTAAGTAGATACATTAATCTAAAACAGGTCTCCAAGTGATAAATAATATACGCATTTCCCGCACGACTTCCGATTATAGTGTTAGACCTAGTTAGATAAAATACAGCTCTATATTATACGTTGATCGACGTGTAAAGGCAGATTAAAACAGAATTCTGCATCCACATCCTCCTGATACTTGAAGTTAATCGTAGTAAGATATGTCACATATTCATTTTTTTAAATGATAACGGTGCGGGAAGGAGATTAGTTTAATATCTAACAATTCAAAGAACTCTCTGATTAATAACGTTGAGTAACGTTTCAGTCTTGCTTAATCTCGTAATGTTCTTGAGACTTTCCTTTAGATCTGAAGATAAGCTTATCATTGATATTATTATTATATCATTATTATTAATCAGAGGAAAGCAGTTGGAAATCAGGGTGCAATTTTATTTCAGCCGAATACACTCAACCAGTTACAAAGTACCGCCAACGGTAACTGACATCTGGTGTTTATTATTATTATTATTATTATTATTATTATTATTATTATTATTATTATTATTATTATTTTATTCAGAAGATGAACCCTCTTCTTATAGAATAAGGTCACAGTAGCCAATGATTTGAAATTCAAGTTCCTAAGCGTATGGTGTTCTGAAGGCTATTATTATTATCATTATTATTATTATTTTTTTTTTTTTTTTTTTTTTTTTTTTTTTTTTTTTGCTTTATCACAGTCCTCCAATTCGACTGGGTGGTATTTATAGTGTGGGTTCCGGGTTGCATCCTGCTCCTTAGGAGTCCATCACTCTTCTTACATGTGTGCCGTTTCTAGGATCACACTCTTCTGCATGAGTCCTGGAGCTACTTCAGCCTCTAGTTTTTCTTTTTTAGATTCCTTTTCAGGGATTTTGGGATCGTGCCTAGTGCTCCTATGATTATGGGTACGATTTCCACTGGGCAATATCCATATCCTTCTTATTTCTATTTTCAGATCTTGATACTTATCCAATTGGTCCCCTCCTCCAATCTTTCTCAATCTTCAACTCTGGTGTCCCATGGTATTGCGACATCAATGAGTGATACTTTCTTCTTGACCTTGTCAATCAACGTCACGTCTGGTCTGTTTGCACGTATCACCCTATCCGTTCTGATTACCAATAGTCCCCAAGAGGAGATTTGACCTGATCGTTTTTCTATCACTCCTTCAGGTTGGTGCTCGTACCACTTATTACTGCAAGGTAGCTGATGTTTTTTCTTGCACAGGCTCCAGTGGAGGGCTTTTGCTACTGAATCATGCCTCTTTTTGTACTGGTTCTGTGCAAAGTGCCGGGCATTCACTTTGCTATGTGGTTTATGGTTTCACTTTTCGTATTGCATTCTTCCTACATATGGGAGAGATGTTATTTCCGTCTATCGTACTTTGAAACATATCTGGTTCTTAGGGCCTGATCTTGTGCGCTGTTATCATTCCTTCAGTTTCCTTCTTTAGCTCTCCCTCTGTAGCCATTGCCAATTGTCATCGCTGGCTAGTTCTTTAGTCTGTCTCATGTATTGTCCATGCATTGGTTTGTTGTGCCAGTCCTCTGTTCTTTCTGTCTTTCTCCTGTCTCTGTATATTTCTGGGTCTTCGCTCGCTTTTATTAGTCCTTCTTCCCATGCACTCTTTAGCCAAGTCCTTCTTCCCATGCACTCTTTAGCCAATTATTATTATTATTATTATTATTATTATTATTATTATTATTTTATTATTATTATTATTATTATTATTATTATTATTTTATTCA
>NC_061088.1:77566781-77589281 GCF_015104395.2 Macrobrachium nipponense
AGAACATCGCTCGTCTCTCCTCTCCCGCGAGAGTCTATAACATAATTACTCCTTTTCTTTACACTAGCGATGGAGGAGGAGGAGGAAATAAAAGAAGATAACAAGATGTATAACTGCGCAGACGATGAAGAACGTGGAACATCAGGAAGATATTTCTTTCGCTTATCAGAAATCATTGGGTTTCGAGTTAGATATTTATTATTTTGATTTATAATGCAGAGGCTAATTTTCTTCACTGGTACATGCCCGATTGGAACAATGATAGAGAGATAGAGAGAGAGAGAGCAACATTCCATTTAAATACAATGGCAATGGGCTGTGTGTGCGGTGAGAGAGAGAGAGAGAGAGAGAGAGAGAGAGAGAAGAGAGAGCAACATTCCACTTAAATACAATGGCAATAGGCTCGTGTGTGCGGAGAGAGAGAGAGAGAGAGAGAGAGAGAGAGAGAGAGAGAGAGAGAGAGAGAGACTTGCTTTTTGAAGCAACGAAGAAAAATTATGAAACGTTTTGTTCGTTTAACACCGATGTGACAATCGCCATAATATAAATCTTATCTCCTTTCAACTATTGACATATGAATAGAACGAATCACAAACGGCAAAAAAAAAAAAAAAAAAAAAAAAAAAAAAAAAAAAAAAAAACTCCTGACAAAGCGACAAACAGAGAGGGAGGCGCACAAACGAATATAAATAAAACAAGCAAACACGAAAGATAATGAGCGAATCATCTCTCCATTCATTCTGTATCCAGCGAAAGCAAACCAAACTGTTTGCCTTCGCTTTTGGAATTAATTATTATACTCCAGCGAGGTTTGGGAATTTAATGACGAAACCGGTCGGTCTTATATATATCTTTCAATTGTAAAGGGTATTCTTCATTTTTTCCGTTTTATTGGATTTTATGAGTTTGCCGCATGTGACAAAGATATTCTATGAATGGGACTTCTTTTTCAATTAATTATATTATATTTTGAAGTATTTCTTTATTTTGTTTGTTTTTATGGTGTGTTTATGTTGCATGGAGCCAGAGGTTATTCAGCAACGGAACCAACGGCTTTACGTGACTTGCTAACCACGTCGAGAGTGAACTTCTATCACCAGCATATGCATCTCTAACCCCTCAGAGGAATGCCCGAGAATCGAACTCGCGGCCAGCGAGGTGGCGGACCAAGACCATACCGATCACGCCACGGAGGCGCTTTTGGCGTTGATGGCCACCCTTGTTTTTACGACAGAATATATAATTTAGTTATGATATAATTTAATCAACCATTCAGCCTCACTATGTACGTCCTTATCATTCAACCTCCTTTGTCAGCCATTTCATTCGGTTCTCTCTTTCCCGTTCTTTCAGAGGAAGATCGTTTCGAAGTCACCCAGGAGATCACCAGCAGGGGCATAAGGCACACACTCTTCATTCACGACGCTGCCGCCACAGACTTCGGAGCCTATAACTTCTCCGTCCACAACGAGTACGGGTCGGATGGCGTGGAAGTGTTCCTCAAGGAGACGAGTGAGTACCCAACTCGAAGGCGCTAAGATGCTAAGCAGTCATTCACTCAAAACGTTTCAGTTGCAACGTTTCCAATACAATATACAGCAGTTGGTTCCTTACTTATCTTAATGTCACGCTGTTTTGTGTTGTTATTACGGAACAATGCAAATTATGTGGGTCTTATTCCTTACATGATCAGTTTACTGTCATCTGGTGGTCCGAAGTTCGATTCTCGGCTCTGCTAACGCGGAATCAGAGGAATTTATTTCTGGTGATAGAAATTCATTTCCGATATAATGTGGTTCGGATCCCACAATAAGCTGTAGGTCCCGTTGCTAGGTGACCAATTGGTTCCTAGTCACGTAAAAATATCTAATCCTTCGGGCCAGCCCTAGGAGAGCTGTTAATCAGCTCAGTGGTCTGGTAAAACTAAGATATACTTAAATTATCTGTCATTGCGAGCAAGAGAACTTCAATTATTTACGCCTCATGCCCAAACCATTGTGGACTATGACAGTCAATAGCTGATACATTATTTTTCCTCTTGCTGGTATATTCTGCAGTCATATAATTATTTTTTTCCCTTTTTTGTCCTTAGGAACATATTCTAGACTTCCGTTCCTTACGATGCGAAGTCTCTAGAAGCGTAGGTTTTTTCGTCCTTATATCATATGTAAGACACTTCTGTCAAAAACATTCTTATCTTTTAAATCATAGAAATTATTTGCAGGACCATTATCTTGTAAAACTATAATTGTTGGTTTTAATAGTCTTTTCGAGGTTACAATTGTTTGGAACTTTTATTTCAGTATCAACTGGATAACATATTTCAACCACGACGGTCAATGGAGCCTTATAAGAATATATTTGTTAATATCTTGAAAGTTCTAAATAATTGGAAAATTATGGTTGTTTAGGTAATAATAATGATTATAATTCCAGTTGTTTTTGTACAGGATGTGTTAACCATAACAGTTATTATCACTCTTATGAAAACTTGCCAGGCTGATCGAATGATGTCCATGAAGTTCTATAATATTTCCTAAAGCTCATTTTCCGATAAACACTATGATTCAGAATAGTCAGTAACGATAGATAAATTTGTCTCCCTTCGGTAAAAAAACACGTTCCTGTAAGGATAAATTTAGATAAGAATCGTCCCTCAACTTCAAGTGAGCCAAGGAGCAATTGCAGATGAAGTCTACAGAATGGAAAACACGAGAATTTCCATACATATATATAAATGATGATTAAGGAGCGAACTTTTCATCAGAGGAATTAACAACGAATACCAAAGCATGAACGACCGCTTTCAATTTCCTATTCATCAAGTCTACTGCGACGAGACTTGGTGATTTGTAAATCAATAACAGTTCAAAATAAACACACTGTGCATAAGCAAAACCATTTTCTCTTTTCCCCCTCCCTTCTTTTGTTTTCATCGTCACGGCGTTCTTCCTCTTCTTCTTCTTTTTCTGCTTCGTCTGCTTTTTCCTCTTCCTCGTATTCTTTTTGACTTTCCTTCTTTTTCTTCATCATCATCATCATCATCATCATCGTCGTCGTCGTCGTCATCGTCGCGACTTCCCTTTGAATGGAATGGGAGAGAATCTATGGAAGGAAAACCATTGTTTAGCGAAAACAAAGCTGGGGCAATTAAGAAAGTCTCTCTTCCATTCAGTCCCTCTTTATTCTCGAGAAATGTCTTTTGTGCGCTTTGTCTCATTTTTCCGCTATGCAGATTTATCGGGCCATTAAAAAAGCGGAGCAGGATAACTTCCCAGTTTCCCCCCCCCCTCCCCTCCCCCCCACCCCTCCCCCCCCCCCCCCTTGCAGTTCTTCTTTTCCCCTCCACCCCCGCCGCCCCCGACACACGACTTCCCTTCCTTTTCTTTTCAATTTCGGTTTCTTCCTCGGGATGCCGGGTCCTCCTCCTCCTCCTCCGCCGTGGCTGCGGGGAGCGGAAGGGGCGTCCGCCTTTTGACCGCTATTAGTGAAACGCTAATGTTTTGTTTACTGATATTTGTTTAGGTGCGATTCCAAAGGGGGCGATCTTGGGTCCCCTTTCCTTTTTACGACATAATTTTTTTCCCGTGGCATTCCCAGAAAGTTATCAGAAGGAAGGCTTTGAATAGAGAGAGAGAGAGAGAGAGAGAGAGATTTCTCTCATTATAGTAATTTTTTTAATGCGCACGTTGTACTACCCTAAGAACAAAAAAACTACCGCGTTTGGCCGTTACTGAAAAATAAAAAAAAGTCCCTCCTGCGCTGAAAAGCAAGTCCTATATCATACACAGAAAAAGTCCGATGAATCAAGTGTTGACCTCATGTCCCATAGAAACACGTTCCTTACCTTCAACACCAAGACCGCGTGACTAGGAACCAATTGATCTCCTAGCAACGGGACCTACAGCTTACTGTGGGATCCGAACCACATTATATCGAGAAGTGAATTTCTGTCACCAGAAATAAATTTCTCTGGTTCCGCGTTGGCTGAGCCGAAAATCGAACTTCGGACCACCAGATTGGTAGCCAAGCGCCAAAACCACTCGTCCAACGAGGGAGTACCGCAATGTCTAATGAAATAAGGGTCCATTCCCATAACATGCGCCGCATACGGTTACTGAAATGTATATTATTATTCAGAGGATGAAACCTATTTATATGGAAAAAGCCCACAAGGGGCCATTAACTTTATATTCAAACTTCCAGAGAATATGGTGTTCATTAGGAAGAAGTAGGACGAGGTAAAGGAATATACAGAAAGAACAGACCCTACTGATTAAAAAATAAACAAAATAATCTATAAATGAACAAATAGATAAAATTTATTAAAATGCAAGCAGAATAGTATTAGGGAAGTAATGTATTGCAACTTCCCAACAGCATTATCATATTTAAACGCGAACTATATGAAACCGGAATGCTCCGTAAACAATTGTACTTTGAACAACAAACAATTATATCAAAATAAACCGTACTGTCTATAAATCATTTTTCATATAAAGAGCTGAGCACCGTAACCAATCTGCCATACTCAAACGTAAGGTGTAATGCAATCAGAGTTTCTTAAGATGCATTGTAAAGTACAATGCATCCAAATTTTCATGAAACGAGAAATGCACTGCAATGCAACGAAAGTTTTAACAGAGAGCAAAGTGGATTGCAGTCAGAATCTATCATATTTAAAAGTGAAGTGCAGTGCAATCAGATTTACTCATAATCAAACATGAGGTGCACTGCAAGCAGAGTTTATCATATACAAACGCAAAGTGCATTGGAATCATAATTAATCATAATCAAATACGAGGTGCAAAGCAATTAGAGTTTATCATATTCAACGTGAAGTTAATGGCAAGCAAATCTAATCTTAATCAGAGATTCAGAGTTAATCATATTTAAACACAAAGTGCATTGCAATCAGATCTAATCATAATCAATAGTGAGGTGCACTGCAGTCAGATTTAATCATATTCAAATGTGAAGTGCATTGAAATCAGACTTAATAATTATCAAAAGTGAGGTGCACTGCAATGATTTTTCATATTCAAACATTTAGTGCATTGCAACAAGATTCACTCATAACTAAGCCCGAGGCGCACTGCAAACAGTTTATCATAATCAAAAGTGATATACATTGCAATAAGAATTCATCATAACCAAATGCCATGGGCATTACAATCAAGAGTTTATCATAGCAAAATGTATGATACACATTACATTAAGAGTTTATCATATTTATACATGAAATACATTACAATCAGAATTTATCATAACTAAATGTATCATGTACTGTAAAAACCGCATAATACTAAACCTCTCTGCAATGAAAACTATCATAATAAATCATAAGAAAATCATAATAAAATGCGCTGTCACGATGACAGTATATCCCATTCAAGTAGGCTTTGAATTGCATACAGAGTATCCTTATCAAATGCTTTGAGCTGTAGATGTGCTTTCTGCTGTAGACAGCTGTGACAATAATGAAAGTAGTGCTTGTTGCAGACGTAGTGTACAGTTATCGACAAGGCACTAACATGAATAAAGTGCATCAAAATGGGTAATGTGTATACTATACACAGACCGCAATGCATCCTGTGTGTACCACAATGAACTGTGATTGTATTGCGTGCACGATCTACATCATACCCAAATACGGAAACTAATTGGAACCAGAATAAGTCATAACCCACCACGTTTTGCGTTATAACCAGTATTATGATTAAATACGAATCTATTTATATACCTAGACGTACGATGAACCGACCGATCATAATCACACGACTGTGTATAGGAAACACAAAGCATAACTATCAAACGCGATGAGTACCACACGCAGAAAGCGTCCCGTCTTGCAACCATGCAACATCACGATCAATCCCTCTCCTTGCTGAACGATTCACACAGACTACAGTCACTACACTATACAGGGATGACAGGTGATGGGAACAAACCAAGGTAGATCTCGCTATCAGTTCTCTCCTTTTAGTTAAATGGGGTCTTGTGACCCCTTAACATATATTATAATGAGCGCGTATCAGTCAAACGTGCTGGCGCCGAAAAGCAGTAGCTATCACAACTGAAAGTTGTGCGTGCGCGTGACGAACAAACCCTGCCATAATTAAACAAGTTGTGTGATGTAAACAGAAGGTATCATAATGAAATGCGCCGCGCTGCAGTGTATCATAATAATCAGACGCACACACACACAGCATATTGTGATCAGCGCTCGTCAACAAAGGGCAAGCACTGAAAAATGGAATTCCTCAGGGGTGTTACGGAAGCTTATCTGGGCATTAAGAGGAAATTCAAGGAGATTTTTCTGGTTTGCCTAAATCGTCTGTTCTACTTACTGCTCTCTTTCACGCGAGTTGCTTTTCTCCTTATTTGGGATAAGTGTGCAAGAGGGAATTATTCTTTGAGGATTTCACTTTTTTTTATGTTTATCACAGTTTATTCGGGTTGTTTGTCTTATTTTCTTATCAAAGCAGTAAATTCGCTTTGTTAGAAAAGCAAAAATTGTTAAACATTAGACGATAACTGACGCTTGACTGACACACACCTACACATACACCCACATCCACACCCACACACACACGCACACACACACACACACACAAGCATAAAAGCACCGTTGCACACAAACCATCGTGCATGCTATTCCTCCACTACGGAAATAATCCGATGATAATTGTCATAGCCTTTGTTGACACGCACCAGTTATTTTTTCTTTTTTTTTTATTTCTATTTTTTGTAACTGGATAATGCATGCATATCCAAAAGCGAGTCTCTCCTCTCTCTCTCTCTCTCTCTCTCTCTCTCTCTCTCTCTCTCTCTCTCTCTCTCTCCAGAGTTATTTATCATTTTATTTCTATTTTTTTTGTAACTGGATGGTGCATGGATATCGAAACGAGAGACCCTATTTTCTCTCTCTCTCTCTCTCTCTCTCTCTCTCTCTCTACACACGTAAATTTTATAATGTATGAAGGATTAAAAGCTTATTGCTGTTGCAATTCAACGCAAAAGTTCGGCACAAGAGAGAGAGAGAGAGAGAGAGAGAGAGAGAGAGAGAGAGAGAGAGAGAGCATCGATCGCTTGGTCATTATACTAATCAATGAGAACATTTTCCTTACACCACGCAACTTGTAAGTACATTTTGCAAATGCAAGTTATTTATATCAAGCGATATTGGGGAATTCGAAGCGAATTTTCCACTTCATTCATTTAATTCACTCAACTTTCGTATCTGAATGCTCCCGTTCATTTGTTTCACGTTGAATAATTCATTCAACTTCGGTACCACAAAAGCATTAGTATTTCTCGTCCTGGGGTCGATCTTTCAGGGACCACAACGTTCCTTTATGTTGCGTGAGACGCAAAAGAAAATAATAATAATAATAATAATAATAATAATAATAATAATAATAATAATAATAATAATAATAATAATAATAATAATAATAAACATTTCGGCCAAGTTCGCCCGGTTAATGTATGAACGTATAATTACAAAATAAAATTTTGACAAAGGGACGCTTTCATGTTGCATGAAACACAAAAGAAAGTAATAATAATAATAATAATAATAATAATAATAATAATAATAATAATAATAATAATAACAACAACAACAACAAACAACAGCAACAACAACAACAACAACAACAATAATAATAATAATAATAATAATAATAATAATAATAATAATAATAATAATAATAATAATAATACTGACAAGAAATATATCGGCCAAGCTTGCCAGGTCAATGTATGAACGCAATTACAAAAGAAAAGTTTAACAAAGGAGACGAATCCTCCTCCTCCCTTGAAGATTCACCTGGCACTGTATCAGTAATATCCGGGTTCTATTATTTCTGATACTTGCCGCTGCACATTATAATAATCAACAGTCAGCAAGTCGCCCGTGCCGTGACCCAGAAGCAGCGGATTTATTCTAATATTGTTTTCGCTTGCTCGGGGAGTAACCTACAAACTACGTTGTTGTTGTTGTTGTGGGGTAGGAAAGGTCTGTGGTAGAGCCTAAAAGGGTCTGAAAAAGGTGTTTCGCGTCGAGTTAAAGATACAGGAATTTTAGGATAGGATATTTATGATTTGTTCATTAGAGCGAAAATGTAAAAACTAATATAATGTCCATGTTAAACAGTACAGAAAAATTACTACTAATAATATGTAGCGTATTTATTTTAATTTTCGTTGGTGAAACGAGGCTCCATTTCACCGTAGATTTTAGCAAGTTTTAATTTACGTTAAAAGTTAGGAACATAATGTGGACAGCTTATGCACGAGAGGAAAATTTCACACGCGTCCAGAGTAACCTGAAGGCCGGATCACGCCTTGTTTTTTTTTCTTTCTTTTTTTTTTTCCTTCCAAACCCCTAATTTTAATGCCTTTGATTTGCAGAGACGCTGCCTGTCCTCATGTTGGTGTGTGGCGTGCTCGGGGGAGCGTCGCTGGTGTTCCTCGTAATTATGATTATTATGTGCGGCAAACGGTCTGCCAAGCGCCACAAAGGTAATGTTGTTTGGTCGGTTGCAGGTGACCCAGTTTCGCACTTGCCAGATCTCTCCCACCCTTTTTTTTTGGATTTATTTCCGTGTCTTTTTTCAAATATTCCGGTGCGAGAGACGGCAACGATGTTGTTTTATGAATATATTTTATGTATGGTGACTGCTTGGAAAAAAAAAGGAAAAATAATTCTGTAGAATTTTTATGAAATGTATGGTGGTGACTGCTTGGAAAAGAATATAAAAAAGTGAAAATAAATCTGTAGAATTTATTTTCTTATTTTCGATTTTTACTGCTTGGAAAATAAAATATAAACGTGAAAATAATTCGGTGGAAATTGATAATTTCTATATTTTTTGTATTTTCTCAGAATTATTTCCGTGTCCATTTCAAATATTCATTATGGTATATGAGACGGCGATGACCTTAACAAAATATATTTCGTGTATGGTGATTGCTTGAAAAAATTAGACATTTGAAAATAACTCCTTACATTAGTATTCACCGAGTGTGGAAAATTTTTTGAAATACATCATATATATAAATATATATATATATATAAATATATATATATATATATATATATATATATATATATGTGTGTGTGTGTGTGTGTGTGTGTGTGTGTGTATGTGTGTGTTTTCTTAAAACTATTTCACCTTTCAACCGACAGATTCGAAATCGCAAGCACTGGTGGAGAAGTCGGTGGCGGTGCAAATGAACGACCAGAACTCATCGGCCAATGACTCTGATCTTAAGGTGTGTTTTTTGCGTCTTGTATCTTATACACGCTCATTCGCATGACTGTAAATATGAAGATTGGTTATTCTATCTACAGCTTTTGAGGTGATTAGAATTGCCAGTTCAAGAGTTGGATTGCAGAAGATTTACTGATCGAGTTTCTTACCGAGGTGACACAAAAGTAGGGGACGGGAAACGCTGAGGAAATTGTATATCTAAAAATATATAACTACAAAATTAAAACAATCACAAAATTGTAACCTCCCATGGAAATGAGTTTAGGAAAGACGATTACCCTGACATGTATGACTCCAAATAACCTACAAGTAGTCAGTCTTCAGTCTATTAATGTCCTGTCCTTCCTCCATTCATCAAACTCCATTCATCAAACGTGGTTCTTAAGGAGGTTGTATTCCGCTGTATGAATGAGCGTAGACTTACGTTTATGTTACGTTTATGTTAAGATTCACATCAACTGTGCATCTGATGTCTAGGCCCGTCCCTTACGACGCTCCTGATTGGCTGTTGATAAGCCAATCACAGGGCTAGAAACTCTCAGTCTCTCGAGAGAGTTCACATAGGATGGATGTATATTTCACCTCTCGTGAGGGACACGTCTTTCAAAAGAATCTCTGAGGACAGGTGGAACACATATCCTGCCCATGTGAACTCTCTCAAGAGACTGAGAATTTCTAGCCCTGTGATTGGCTTATCAAAAACCAATCAGGAGCGGCATAAGGGATGTGAATCTACCATAGCATATCTCGAGATCGGGTTACGGTGGAATTTGAGATAACGGTGATTTTCGTTGATCATCAGTTAAATAGGATATTATGAAGCCATAACCATTCAGTTGGTCATTGTTGCAGCATATTCAAAAGTATGCAGTTAGGTAGTAACCAAATTTTCTACTAATTGTGGTTCTCACGATAACTAACTGATTCTTACAAATGAAAAATAAAAATCAATATGCTGGCGGATGTATACGCTTGATAGAGCACGTTTTTTACACACTGTTGGATTTACATTACAATACAATTTTCAAAATAATGAGAGTTCACATAACGTTAGTCAACAGGCATTGCATAATTACTAAGTAGCAGCAGTTTCGTTTTTTCCTGTGAACCACAGTAAAAACGAGCAGGCATACACTCACACATACCCACTGCTACATCCACACCCGCCCACAAAAAAAACACACTATATATCATACATACATATATATAGATATATACTATATATATATATGTATATATATATCTATATTCATATATATATAAGATATATATATATATACATATATATATATATATATATATATACATATATATATCTATATATATATATATATACATCTATAATATATATATATATATATATATATATATATACATATATATGGCTAACATCATGAAAATAATCTTACATGTTAATTTTGGCATCTAATCGACAAAAGCCATATTTAACAGATTAGAACTTTTGAACGCAATCCATAGGTAAAGTAAAGACTTTAAATCCATAAAGAGAAAGTGGCAGAGAGTAATAGAAACAAATAAAGGTTTTAGTCTAATCGAAAAGGCTTATGGAGAACTGTTTCCAGTTGTCTTAACGAGTGTCCAACATTCTGGTTTACCCGGAACAGGTAGATATGGACCAGCGAACTGGATCATCCATGAGCAATAAAGAGACCGTCCTGGACTGCTGGGAGAAGGAGATTGATCGAGACTCTACCCATAATTACATGGCCTCCAGAAACTCTTACATCTTTCCAGACGCGTTCTCGGCTGTGCCTGTCAAGATGGTGAGTATGGAGGGCATCTTGGCGTCCAAACAATTCTTACATCTTTCCAGAAACGTTCACTGAAGGTCCTGTAAAAATGGTGAGTACAAAGGATTTCCTGGAATCTGGAAACTCTTACATCTTTCCAGACACGTTTACTGAAGTTCCTGTAAAAATGGCGAGTACAAAGGATTTCTTGGAATCTGGAAACTCTTACATCTTTCCAGACACGTTCACTGAAGTTCCTGTAAAAATGGCGAGTACAAAGGATTTCCTGGAATCTGGAAACTTACATCTTTCCAGAAACGTTCACTGAAGTTCCTGTAAAAATGTCGAGTACAAAGGATTTCCTGGAATCTGGAAACTCTTACATCTTTCTAGACACGTTCACTGAAGTTCCTGTAAAAATGGCGAGTACAAAGAATTTCCTGGAATCTGGAAACTCTTACATCTTTCCAGACACGTTCACTGAAGTTCCTGTAAAATTGGCGAGTACAAAGGATTTCCTGGAATCCGGAAACTCTTACATCTTTCCAGAAACGTTCACTGAAGTTCCGGTAAAAATGGTGAGTAAAAAGGATTTCCTGGAATCTGGAAACTCTTACATCTTTCCAGAAACGTTCACTGAAGTTTCTGTAAAAATGGTGAGTACAAAGGATTTCCTGGAATCTGGAAACTCTTACATCTTTCCAGAAACGTTCACTGAAGTTTCTGTAAAAATGGTGAGTACAAAGGATTTCCTGGAATCTGGAAACTCTTACATCTTTCCAGAAACGTTCACTGAAGTTTCTGTAAAAATGGTGAGTACAAAGGATTTCCTGGAATCTGGAAACTCTTACATCTTTCCACAAACGTCCATTGAGGTTCTTGTTAAAATTGTGCCTATAAACGATCTCCTGGACCCTGGAAATTCTTACATCTTTCCAGCCATGTTCAGAACCGTGCCTGTCAAGATAGTAAGTACGAAGGACCTCTTTCCACACATCTCAGACGAGTGAGTTTTGAGGGGCAACTGAACTTTTAGACAATCTGACTAGAGGCTCGTTCATATGTGTCCACAAAAGGGATCAGAAAACCACCAGACATTATCATTTTCCCAGATACACACTAAACCATACATTCTAAAACAGGGGGCCCGCCTCTATTTCAACGATATAAAGAAATCAAGATGTTCACAAACTAGATCACATACTATTTTATCAACTTTAGTGTTATTACAACTATATTTTCCATATGCTACGAATTACGATGTACTCTGTAGAGAATTTTCTTCATCTCAACCTAACATCAGGGAAGTGAATTTACAAATTACTGTGAAAAAATAGTACTCAACTCCCTTTCATTTCAATAAGACTCCAAATTCTGCATTGGCAATTCATTTCTCTTCAGTTTCATGCCGCAGTCCAGCCTATTCATAATAGATTTATACTCTCTCTCTCTCTCTCTCTCTCTCTCTCTCTCTCTCTCTCTCTCTCTCTCTCTCTCTCTCTCTCAATTTACTTCTGTGATACTTTGCTTGCGTGCTGCACGTTACTCGTCTCCTGCCTTGCTTTTTTCTTGTACGTCCGTCAGTCATACATCATTGCGTGTTACCCTAGTTTACACCAAAGATATTTAGATTTTTATGCCTGGTCTTGGATTAATTTTTTGTCTGGTTTCTACAGTTTATATATTATATATATTCATATGCATAATACATACATGCATATATATATATATATATATATATATATATATATATATATATATATATATATATATATATATATTGTATGATTCATATTCCCTACTTTCACTGTTATCCTGCGTTTTCTGTTATTTTCGTATTTTCCGGTTTCTGTTTTCTCAATTTATTGCCACGTTGTAATTGAGTAGTGCCAAACGCTTCCTTTCATGTACGATTCTCTTTTAATAATCAATTTTCCACACCTCTCTATCGTTGCCTTTATCACTTTTATACTTCATATTCAATGCCGGTGACGTATTCTTTGATTTTCATGATTACTGAATTCTTGATTTTTTTTTTTTTTTTTTTTTTTTGTCTCTCTTTGTTCTCACTTAGTATTCCCCAAAGTGTTTTATTCTGTCTTCGTTTTCCAGAGCTGTCAAATTTGTTTTCAAAGTTGATTGCTTTTTGTAATTTAAAATAATATTCTGATTTTCAGTGTTGGAGATCTTTCATCTTTATTCTACGTTGTTTCTTTAAATGCTCGATTCTCTTTCCTCGATATATACAAATAATATTTAACATCACTTCAATTCAGACGT
This sequence comes from Macrobrachium nipponense, assembly GCF_015104395.2. Lineage (NCBI taxonomy): Eukaryota > Metazoa > Arthropoda > Malacostraca > Decapoda > Palaemonidae > Macrobrachium > Macrobrachium nipponense. The sequence continues at coordinate 77,580,094 of NC_061088.1, forward strand.
GGGTTCCATTTCTCCTCTGAAGAGTATTATTATTATTATTATTATTATTATTATTATTATTATTATTTTTTTTTTTTTTTTTTTTTTTTTTTTTTTGCTCTATCACAGTCCTCCAATTCGACTGGGTGGTATTTATAGTGTGGGGTTCCGGGTTGCATCCTGCCTCCTTAGGAGTCCATCACTTTTCTTACTATGTGTGCCGTTTCTAGGATCACACTCTTCTGCATGAGTCCTGGAGCTACTTCAGCCTCTAGTTTTACTAGATTCCTTTTCAAGGATCTTGGGATCGTGCCTAGTGCTCCTATGATTATGGGTACGATTTCCACTGGCATATCCCATATCCTTCTTATTTCTATTTTCAGATCTTGATACTTATCCATTTTTTTTTTCCCTCTCTTTCTCTTCATCTCTGTTGTCCCATGGTATTGCGACATCAATGAGTGATACTTTCTTCTTGACTTTGTCAATCAACGTCACGTCTGGTCTGTTTGCACGTATCACCCTATCCGTTCTGATACCATAGTCCCAGAGGATCTTTGCCTGATCGTTTTCTATCACTCCTTCAGGTTGGTGCTCGTACCACTTATTACTGCAAGGTAGCTGATGTTTCTTGCACAGGCTCCAGTGGAGGGCTTTTGCCACTGAATCATGCCTCTTTTTCTACTAGTTCTGTGCAAGTGCCGGGCATTCACTTGCTATGTGGTTTATGGTTTCATTTTTCATATTGCACTTCCTACATATGGGAGAGATGTTATTTCCGTCTATCGTACTTTGAACATATCTGGTTCTTAGGGCCTGATCTTGTGCCGCTGTTATCATTCCTTCAGTTTCCTTCTTTAGCTCTCCCCTCTGTAGCCATTGCCAATTGTCATCGCTGGGCTAGTTCTTTAGTCTGTCTCATGTATTGTCCGTGCATTGGTTTGTTGTGCCAGTCCTCTGTTCTTTCTGTCTTTCTCCTGTCTCTGTATATTTCTGGGTCTTCGTCTACTTTTATTAGTCCTTCTTCCCATGCACTCTTGAGCCACTCGTCTTCACTGGTTTTCAGATATTGCCCCAGTGCTCTGTTTTCGATGTTGACGCAGTCCTCTATACTTAGTAGTCCTCTCCCTCCTTCCTTTCGTGTTATGTATAGTCTGTCCGTATTTGCTCTTGGGTGTAGTGCTTTGTGTATTGTCATTTGTTTCCTGGTTTTCTGATCTATGCTGCGGAGTTCTGCCTTCGTCCATTCCACTATTCCTGCGCTGTATCTGATTACTGGCACTGCCCATGTGTTTATGGCTTTTATCATATTTCCGGCGTTGAGTTTTGACTTGAGTATCGCCATGAGTCTCTGCATATATTCTTTCCTGATCGTGTCCTTCATCTCTTGGTGTTTTATATCTCCTCCTTCCATTATTCCCAGGTATTTGTATCCTGTCTCATCTATGTGTTTGATGTGTTGCTCCCATCTGGTAGCTTTATCCCTTCAGTTCTCGTTACTTTGCCTTTTGTATGTTGACTAAGGCGCATTTTTCTATTCCAAACTCCATCCTGATGTCCCCAGATACAATCCTTACAGTCTGGATTAGGGTATCTATTTCCTTGATGCTCTTACCATACAGCTTGATGTCGTCCATGAACATCAGATGGTTGATTCTGTTGCTCTTTCTTGAGTTGGTACCCGGCATCCATCTTCTGTAGTACTTTTGTCATGGGAATCATGGCTACTACGAAGAGTAGTGGGGACAGTGAGTCGCCCTGGAAGATCCCTCTCCTGATATTAACCTCTGCTAGTCTTATTCCAGAGCTTGTAAGTATTGTATTCCAGTTGCGCATTGTATTTTTGAGGAAGCTGATGGTATTTTCCTCTGCCCCATATATTTTCAGGCATTCTATTAGCCATGTGTGTGGTATCATGTCGAAGGCTTATTATTATTATTATTATTATTTTATTATTATTATTATTATTATTATAATCCTGAGAGAGAGAGAGAGAGAGAGAGAGAGAGAGAGAGAGAGAGAGAGAGATCTTTCTAAACACATTCCATATTTCATTTGGTTGAAAACATCACATCAATATTGAATAATACTCAAATATGTTCTAGAGAGAGAGAGAGAGAGAGAGAGAGAGAGAGAGAGAGAGAGAGAGAGAGTCCTCAGCTTAACTCCTTGTAACTGATTCTTTGTCCCTCTTTCAATGAAATAAGCAATCGTTTCCCCGCATGAATAACATACATAGTGCAGCAACTTAGAAGCAAGCCACCCCCTCCCCACCTTTTTACCCAGGCAGGTTCTATCTGCTCTTTCTCTTTTCCTTTATTATCTATTATCATTACTGACCTGGTGTTATAGTTTTTATTTCACTGTTTAATTGCAGCAAATAAAACACCATAAATTTATAGTCAAAATCTCAGTAATTTGAACATTTTCGTCCAGCGTCTATCTTTCTCTGATAAAGAAATGACAATTCTTAAAAACAGCAGGCAACAATTATTTCAATAAATGGAAACAAAGGGAGGAAAAAAAATAATAACATCTATGCAAAAATGTTAAAAAAATTAAAAAAAAAAAAAAAAAAAAAAAAACCATGACAAAAATATTTTTAGAAAGAAAAAAAGGTTGCATTAATCTTAAATAAAAAAATAAGAAAAAATAAATAAATAAAAAATCAAGTGAAAGAGAACGTAACATATCGTCCTATCGACCCTACAGGCCATACCTTTTGCCCGACACTCCGACTACAATCGACTACAATTCTGAGAGTGTAAAATGAAAAACAGTTGAATGAGAGGGCGTGAAAACCTGAAATGCAGCGGCATTATGTGATAAGGACACTTAATTCTTCAGCACGTCACTCAGATTACCAAAAATATTCAAGCGTAGTCCCTTTGGAGGGGGCAACTCTATTATGTTATTAAATAACGTTCGTTGAAATTGATGTGGAATGTAAAAATATACAGAAGAGTAAAACTAAAGTGACTAAGTAACTAACAATAAATGTACATTCTTATTCCGTGGACTTAATTGTAATCCCTTCAATAAGTCATTCATTAAATACGGTTGCTGCTCTGGCTTTACCTTCTCTAGTTCCTCGTTGGACGAGTGGGTTACGTGCTCAGCTACCGATTTGGTAGCTCGAGTTCGCCTTCCCCCCTCTGCCAACGAGGAATCAGAGGAATTTATTTCTGGTGATTAGACATTCATTTCTCGATATAATTTGGTTCGAATCCCACAATAAGCTGTAGGTCCCGCTGCTATGTAACCAATTGGTGTGTAGCCACGTAACAACATCTAATCCTTCGGGCCAGCTCTAGGAGAGCTGTTAATCAGCTCAGTGGTCTGGTTAAACTAAGATATACTTAACTTTGCCTTCTCTGACCTCTGTTAATCAGCTCAGTGGTCTGGTTAAACTAAGATATACTTAACTTTGCCTTCTCTGACCTGATTCGCAACAGAATATTCATTTGAAGACAAAACAAAAAAATTCTTAACAGGTGCCTCCTGCTCTATACACCTTCGATAGCTAAAAATGTAATTTCACCATGCATGTATTTCTACATGATATTCTGGAATCTGTAATTTGATTATTTTTCTACATTCTCCATTCCTGTTCTTCATATTCCCTTTATTATATTACCTTCATCCAGCGAGAGGCAGTATTTTTTTATAAGGACTGTTTTATGAACATAAATCTTATAAACATAAAGATGATCTGTTTTCTATCATTGCTGATAATCGTTCGCAGATAAATATTAGCATCGTATTTCTATTACAATAAGAACAGCATCGTAAAACGCCGTTTCATGCAGCAAGTCATCCAGACGACTGTACATATATATATATATATATATATATATATATATATATATATATATATATATATATATATATATATATATATATATAACATATATATATATATATACATATATATATATATATATATATATATATATATATATATATATATATATATGAATAATTATCACATCACCATGATTCATATAAATCATTCGAGCTACAAATGTCCTTTAATATCTGATTCGCTCTACCTCGGAATTGATATATTTTCACATATGTACGAAGGGGAATTTTTTAGTAGGTAATAATTTCGTTCCCTTATGAGGGGTCGAAATTTTATATATATATATATATATATATATATATATATATATATATATATATATATATATATATATATATATATATATATATATATATATAAATATATACACACACACATAATTATAGTACTTTTTACAACACATCAGGGAAATGGACGTACCGAGGAAAGCTGATGAGTGTTGAGATACTTTACATGGAATTACAAATACAAAATTGTTTTGACTCTTGTTCACGTTTCGTCTACTTATAAACATTAATGTCAAACGCTTTCAGGAAATGAACTTTGTGAGCTCCCTGTTCACATGACGATAATTTATGAAGCAATGTCTTTACTTTTTGTTGTTGTTGAAATGAAGATTACACAATAAAAAAAGAAAGATGATAAGCAAACATTATATATAGCTTTAGTGTAATTAGTACATACTACTTGTCGTTTCATCTTTTATTGCTATTGAACGTTCACTGTCTCCCAATATTTTCTTATCATATTTCAAGGCCCTTTATTAACTGAGAACATTCTCCTTTCCTTCGGCAGAACGGGTACATGACGGCGAACGGGGGGCTTCAGTACGACAGCTTTTCCGAACACGGCCTGACGATGTCGCAGCAGCAGCAGCCACTCTCGAAGAAGCTGTCCCCCTCCGGGAGCTTACCTACCCCTAACACTGGCCCACTGGGTAACTGCATCACTTCTGCAGCAGAAGGCGCAGGAGGAGGAGGAGGAAGAGGCCTCACAGGGTCTCCGCACGCCCATCCGCAGCATAGCATAGTCACCCAAAACCCACATCGGTTTTACCCGAACTACAGCGACTTCGACGCGGCGACCGGGACCCACGAATCCACTCCCGACGGAGGCCACGGGTTCTCGCCCGGCTTCCCCAGCGGGCTGACCAATCAGAGCTACAAGGCCTTTTCCGGCTCGATCCCACTTTCCCTCCACGTCAACACTCGGAGCAACGGCATCGCCGGAGGCAATACCACGTCCACCCTACCCAGACTGGGTTTGCCCGCCGACCCCAGCCAGTACATCGTGCCCCCGAGAAACAAGGTGATACAAGGCGCCCTGGCCACGCACGTGTAGTCCTAGATGAAACAATAATAACCTCTCGCGGCCACAAGTGTTCGTGTCATGTTAGAAACAATGTCATAGTTTTATATAAACACGATCTCGCCAAGGGAGATTTGAGGGAAGCAAGTCTGGAACGCTGGAAACCTGGTAGCGAGCGACCCTCCGAAACCCCTTTGGAGAGAGGAGGGTCTTCCGTCATCTTGCCATGAAGAAGAATGCGCATGGAATTCGAAAGACGAGTAGTGGGAGATTTGATGCACAATGGAACTTTCCTAAGAGTGGCTGAGGTGGATATAGACGAGATATTATTAAGATGTCATTTCTACCTGCACGTGCAGGCTTGGGAGATGACTGTTCCTACAATGGTGCGATGTAGACTTAGAGTTTTGTGTCTCACATCCAAAAGGTTTGATTTCATCTTCAATTCATCATATATGTGTTTTAAGAGTTTACAGAGTGCATTCTAGTGTTCTTTTTTATATATATATAAATTTCAGACGTCTCAAGTTCAAGCGTCACAGTACTTAATTCAACCTAGCATAAGGGTTAATTAAGTACTTTCCCCTGAATCACTGGATCCCAGGAGCCGAATCATCAACGTCGATCTGAAATGAAATATGGGAAATACAAATGCCCCTGGCAGTCAATTTGGCTCAAAAGTGAACAATCACAAAACGGTTATTAATTGTTTTTTACGTCGCTCGGTTTGAACATACACGTGAAATTGCAGTGTGTTACAAGGTCCATGCAATGCGAGGAAACTGCAAACATGTTTGGTTGTTCTTTAAATAATTAAAAAAAAATGTTTACTATTCCTCAAATCTACTTTGTACTTCTTCATGCCAATTCACTTCCCGAAACCTTTGTATTTTTACGAAATCAACATCACGAGATACTGACTGAGAGTAATACTCCTACTACATATTACTGATCAATATATTAAAAACCTACAGGAAATGGTTGATCACCACATTGAAAAATATTTCCCCAGTACCATTACTCTGGCTGTAAATACATCTTGAAAAATAAGAGGTGTTTTAGGAACATGACGTAATATATTTGTTAAAGGCTTTAAAAGGTTTTATAGTTTAATGTTTCGAGTTTTTTCTACGAAAAAAAATAAACTAGAACTTAGGTAAGACGCGAAGTGTGTGGACTGGAAGCAACGGTCTGACAAAGTCAGTCGATAATTGGGTTTATTACTTAACCTTTAAATTAAAAAAAAAAAAAAAAAATCCTTATTTGCCTCCCTAGGATTCTGACCTTCGTTTGAAAAAGATTAAACGCGTTTTAGTCCACAATATTTTGGGAAGGTTCTTTACAGAGCGAGGTAACGAGTGAAAGCTATGCACTTGCAAGTTTATTCACGGAAAGCGATTTGCAGATTCAACAGCATATAAGCGAATATTACTCTTTTAACACGAACGGTTAAATCATTCTACTCTGATGGAGTATTCGTTTTATAAATAATTTCAGATAAATAATTCTACTAAACTATCTCGTTCCTCTCGGTGATATATAAACGAATATATCCAACAGCGTTATTACTAAAAAAATAAAATGTTTAGGACAGAAATGTTCGAATGATAAAATGCCAGTTTGATTAAGCATATTTTTTTCCGAAATCGTAAAAATCAAAATGCATGCTCTAATTAGTCGAGTTTATGAAGTGTTAACGGGAAAAAACTGATTAGTCTCCGATATTTCACACCTGAAAAGGTTTATTGAGCAGTTGCAATGTGTTATGATTTTCATTTAATTCTGGAGAGAGTATTTCAAAAGGGAACAGTGATTCTTCCGTAGTTTTAGTTTGCATTAAGACACAGACACATACCTACTCAAGTATATACATAATACACACATAGACACAAACATATATATACTATATATATTTTATATATATATATATATATATATATATATATATATATGTATTATATATATATATATATATATATATATATATATATATATATATATGTATGTATATATATATATATATATATATATATATATATATATATATATATATATATATATATATATATATGATCACACATACCTTGAACTATGTGACAGACCAAACAACATGGTTATTCTAGTGTCAAATTACGGAACATTTTATTTTATTTTTATTTATTTATTGATTTATTTTTTAATGCCAGTTCGGTACCACCCTGGTTGTATATGGCTTCCAAGTTCACCTTCTAAACACACTGTAACTAATTGTCCCTTTGTCTTCCTAACTGTTAACTGACGTCTGAGGATGGAGGTAACTGGTGTTACAGACGTAGGTAACTGGTGTTAGAGTATCAAGGTATAGAGAGAGAGAGAGCTCTGGGTCTTCCCCTTTTGGACCTAACAAGGCTGGGTTAATTCGTCATTCGTTGTGGTTTCATGCAATATTCGTACCTTAAGCCTTAAGTCATGCTTAGTGCTTATTCCCAGTATTTAGTAAAATCTTTGTTGACTCTTATTGCTTTCAATGTTTTGGTCACCTGTATTCTCAGAAAACTTAAACCATGGCTTTTGTTCATTAGCTTTCTTTCTTTTTTAAAAGAAAATGCTTTCTAATGTGATTAGTTTACGACCTTTTTTTTCTCGTTTCTTTGGATCTTGTGTTACATTGATTTCTAGGAGTAAAATTCAAGTTTTTTTTTTTTCTAATGACTTACAATGGCAATGAAAGTCTTGCGTGCTCAGGTGATGAAAAAAAAGCAACTTAGTACAGTCTACAATACTACCATAATTTAGATTTTATAGATGAGTCACTCTATCTTGTTGTGAGGTAATGAGAGTATACTTTACTTAAATGGAGAACTGAATGAATTCAGCATAGTCAGAGAAGTGTATGTGCAAAAAATGTATGTTTCTGATCGCTAATGTTAGCACAAAACTCTATGCTTCGACGCAGAGCTATAGTCCAATTTGTTAGCAGTGGCAGGAATGAAGCCACATTTCCTCAAGAACATTTATCTTTATATTTGATGCTAATGAGAGTATAAAAAAATAAATAAATATAACGCTTCGATGTATTTACAAATGTGCGTCTTTAATATTATTATTATCTTTCGATTCGCATTGTAAATATGGTTCTGTGTGCATTCGTGCTATGTGTCCCATATCAATCGTTGACTCTATACAGTATATTTATGTTCACAGCATATCGTTGTACATATCAAGAAATTTGTAATTTTTGTAAATATGCGAAAAATTGTAATAAATATTTTTTTACGTAAAATGACTAGGGAGTCTGACTTCCATCCTTTGATTTTGTTAAGTTTTGAGTTGAATATACACCTCAGGCTAAAGGCCAAGCGCTGGGACCTATGAGGTCATTCAGCGCTGAAATGGAAATTGACACTAAAAGGTTTGAAAGGTGTAACAGGAGGAAAGCCTCAAAACAGTTGCACTATGAATCAAGTATTAGGAGAGGGTGGAAAGTAAAGGTGAAGAAAGAGAATATGAAAGGAGTAAAAAAAAAAAACTTAGGTGCCTCTGTGCTGGAGAAGACTTACTGTACAGAAGAACTTGAACATATAACTATTAAAAAATAAAGAAAAAATATTCTTATATGAATATACTCAAGCTAAGGACCAAGGCAAACGAACAGAAATTATGCTCGGAGGTGTTTGACAGAAATGGAGCTTGCAAGCAGGTGGCACTTGGAGGGCCTGGAAGAAGCCCAGGGGGACGGGTACAAGCAAAAATAAGGTAAAAATAAGGGTGCCCAGAGAGAGGGCTTGAATAGTGTATGTTTATAAAATAAATAAATAGTTGAAGAGAAATGGACGAAAACGACGTCATAACTGTCGTGAATGCTTGTCGAATAATGAAATTGGGTAGGAATATGTAGAATGCGATATCTATGCATCGATCGACATTAGTCAGGGAAAGGACAGAAACTTCAAGTGCAAATTTGTGAATGGGCAAATTGGTATTCAGTGAAGCGGTAAATGATCCCTTCTAGCAAGTAATACAGATATAATTGCGGACTGTAAAGAGAAACTAAGAA
>NC_061088.1:77596781-77614281 GCF_015104395.2 Macrobrachium nipponense
TCACTACTGAGAGAGCGGCAGATCCATATGGTGAATAATGTAGGAAATACATCGATGGGCCATCTCTCCCGCATGGCCATCTATCCCGGAATTACCCTATACATATATAATATATATATATATATATATATATATATATATATATATATATATATATATATATATATGTGTGTGTGTGTGTGTGTGTGTCTTCTGGTTTACATTATGATGATATGCATTTGAAAGGTTGAGCGAATTGCCGTAGAAAAAAAAAAAAAAAAAAAAAACTCAAATAGCCTACATAAAAATGTGAACGATATAGTTTTTTCATTATCAGAAGAGCTGATGTAGCGACACATGAGAGCAGAAAGCTTATCTCCTCTTTCGTTTTAGACTTCTATAGCCTGTCTTATATGTTTCTAACTATTAATCAAAACTCTCGTATTATTTAGCTCCTGAGGTTTTGAAAGTCCACATAAAATTCAAACCTTAAGAAACAGAGACAACATAAAAGAAATGTTATAAGCCCTCGCCGTTAAAACGTGATAGACTGGAAGTAAGATCCTCTTCTTTGTTAACAGTTGAGAAGTATAAAAACAGATTACATTGTTATATAGTTTTTTTTGACAACGACAATGAAAATAACTTGGTAACGTATATATGGCATTTCCCTTGATCACCTCCACATCATATTTATCTCAGTACTATTTACCCCACAGTAGTTTACGAGAGAGGAGAGAGAGAAGAGAGAGAGAGAGAGAGAGAGAATGTTTAAAGTATATATTCCCAATAAGACGAATGTAATCCACCCCATTTCCCATACTTTTATCGGTATTCTTTCTCATTGCACACACTGTTCTCGGTATTCGCATTTCCCACACGTTTCTTGCACTTCTGAGTTCCCACACTTTTCTTGGTATTCAAATTTCAAACACTTTTCTTGGTATTCTAAATTCCAACGTTTTTTTTTTTTTTACTATTCTCATTTCCCACAGTCTTCTTAGTATTCTTATTTTCTATTTTTCTTGGTATTCTAAATTCCCACACTTTTCTCGGCATTCTTATTTCCAACACACTTCTTGGCATTCTTGATTCCCACACTTTTGTAGGTATTCTCAACGATCACAGTTCTCTTGGTATTCTTATTTCCCACATTTTTCTTGGTATTCTCATATTCCACACTTTCCCTGATTTACTGAATTCCCACACTTTTCTTGGTATTCTCAATTCCCACGCCTTTCTTGGCATTTTCCATCCCACACATTTTTGGGTATTCTCAATTCCCACTCTTTTCTTGGCATTCTCAATCCCACAAGTTTCTTGGAATTCTCAATTCCCATACTTTTCTTGGTATTATCGGTTCCCACACAGTCCTTGATTTACCCAATTCCCATACTTTTCTTGGTATTCTCAATTCCTGCACTTCTCTAGGCATTCTCAATTCCCACAATTTAGCTGGTATTCCCACTGCCCACACCTTTATTAGCATCCATTGTTAGCAAGGGGAACAATCAACACGAGTAAAACTAACAATTTCTCGTCCGCAAACAACACTAAACTCGCCAGCAGAGGATGGAGCTTAAAAAGTAGTGTACGATCATCTTCTTCAAAGTTCACCCTGGCTTCCAATGAAGCTGCATTCATGCTGTCCCCTTTAACCACCTCTAACCCCTATGATGATGATGAGCATTGTGGCCTTCATGCCTTCATTAAAGGAAGGACTAACCCCCCCCCCCCCTCTCTCTCTCTCTCTCTCTCTCTCTCTCTCTCTCTCTCTCTCTCTCTCTCTCGATTCGGGCGAGTGGATGACCCTCACCCGTTGGTGATCATCTCAGACCACTGGGACATTACATCGGTGGGAGTTCTCTTCTCCAAAATAGTCAATTCTTGGCGTTATTTCCTTTAATTTGTAAATTGTATATGAAATGACATTTGTGACTAAAATCCAAAAAATATAAAAAATTTCACGGTGTGTGTATATAATATATATATATATATTATATATATATATATATATATATATATATATATATATATATATATAGTATATAAAACATATGCACTTACACTGCACGTGTTTGTAACGAACGTAGGTACATTTACCTGCCTTTTTCTCCGATGAAAATGACCAAGATTCTTTACAAAAGATTACTTCGGTTCATGATTAATAGCGGTCTTCATTTCATTATTTTCTCTCAAGAAATGTAGGAGGTAAACATAACGCCCTATTTCTCCCTATTTTCCCCAATTTTCTGGGAAAGAAAAATAGTACTTTATAAACAGGTTCTTAAAAAGACGAAACGTCTTACTAGAAAAAAAAGATGATTTTACTGATACAAAAGCTTACCCGAGATCACACTTTTTATTATGTTAAGTTTAATACAACAAAGTAAAATGTAAAATAATTTAAAGGCTTCACGTTGTACGTAGAACTAAATATGTGGTTTTCTTTTTTAACGACTGACTTCTGAATATAAACTGTTTCGTTCTTATAGCTGGTTCACTTAAGGTAGATTCTTGGATGAGCCCTATGATTGCGAGACGTTTGTTTGGCGGCAGCTGATTGGCTGGTACCGGGAGGTAGGTAGCTCCCAGCCAATCAACGGCTGCGAAACTAACGTCTCGTAGGCATAGGGCTCACACAAGAATCTACCTTAAGCTACAGTTGGTTACGAATGAAATGAGAAAGCAAATCAGAGAGGAGAGACAAGGTAAATTAACAAAAGGATAAAAAAAAGCAAAAAAATAAGTGTTCCTCAATGTCCACTTTCCATCCCTCAAATCTTGGTATACAGATTAATGAGACAGAATTGTAATTCTGTAACTTTCTTTTCCATTTTTTTATTTGCCCTGTGGGAGGTAATGCTGGCAGAGCACATCATGTGGTGCACATGTAAGCAATGAATAAAGGTTGCTTGCACTGTTCCTATGGCCTATAGTTGCATCCCCTTTTTAACATTTTACTTTACCTCTGTTGCCTCTCTTCCTTTCCTTAATATTGCTGCCCGACCACTCCAACACCCACTTTTACCCAATAAGCACAGAATGGCTGAAAGTGCCTGAGTGCTTTATATAAAAAATAAATCAATTTCCCTCCCACTTCAGAAAATGTTCATCGTGATTTCTTTTTTACATTCAGAACATTAAGTGCATCCGGTTAAATGGAATGGAATCGAATCTATAGAATTTAGGCCAAAGACCAAGCGCTGGGACCTATGAGGTCATTCAGCAGGGGCCCTACTATGAGGTCATTCAAATAGGATCTATGAGGTCATTCAGATATGACCTATGAGGTCATTCAAATAGGATCTATGAGGTCATACAGCGGGGACCTTTGAGGTCATTCAGCCTTGAAACTGAATTTGATAGCAGAATAGTTTGAAGGGTGAACTGAAGTAGAACCTTGCATGCAGAGAGGTAGGATAGCAAGATGGAAGTAAGAGAATAAGACTGGAGGTACTGTAAAAGGAATGAGAGGGGTTGCAGCTAGGGACCGAAGGAACGTTGCAATTAACTGTAAGTAATGCCTACAGTGCACCTCGTGAGGTACACCGACGGCGCTACCCCCTTATGGGAGACAAGGTTAAACGCATCGGGCCCATTCACCTGTTATATAATTAATTGGGAAATACCGAATCTACTTTATTCTTGATAGCAACGGACTGACGTCACGACCGAAATTCGACGGTGGAAATACCCGATTTCATATTCATTAACAAATTATACTATAATGAGGGCACAATTTTATATAATAGAAGTAATTACGTATTATTAGAACAATTAGCGAGACAGTCAATTGTATCACAAGTTTTAGGATTCGGGGTTATGTAAGTTATAATGGAACAAAAGGAATTTTTAATGAGATCTGCACTTGCTGATGACCGCAACGGGGAGCAAGCAGCATTCCCGCCCACCTGATGAAGCGTTTGCAAAAAAAAAAAAAAAAAAAAAAATCATTTCTCAGAACGAAGACTGTAATGGGGACGTTTATTACAAGAACAAAAGAACTCGGGATTCGATAATGTGGAATCACTCCTCACCCCCGGTAGGAGACCCCCTGAAGCGTTCCAGTGTAGTATACCAATATCAATGCCCTATCCGCGGATGCCCCGGAATATATATTGGCATGAAGGCATGAATACTATGCGGCTCCCGAAGAGGACTTCACGGAACGTATTGGCATGACTACTATGCGGCTCGTAAAGAGGATTTCATGTCACGTACAAGAGGATGCTATCTAGAACCATGTCCTCATCTGTCACAATAACGCTCCATCCCATGATAGCATTATCAAATACACCACCATCATCGCCAATGCCCCAGACCCAAGAAGGCTACACTTGCTGGAAGTCATCCTCATCCTTGACAAGACGCCCTCTTTGAATACTACTCAAGAGGCTTTTCTACTCCCTACTAGCGCATACAGAGAAGCCTAAACCACGACGACATGGCATTGCTAAATAAAAACACACCAGACACCACCGAACAAGACAGCCCAGATCAAGAAACACCAGACTACCCCAGGCATAAAGTCAAGCAAAAGTAACTAGCCAATGACGACAATTCAGCAAGTAGTGACGTCATGCAACCGCCTTCTCCAACCAATCTGAATCCTGCACGGAAACGCGCCCTTCCCTTACGACGGTCTGAGCGATTTCTGCAGCGTTTACATAGGACCCACCTCTGATCTTGAGGCATCCGCCAACAGGGGATCAGCAGCCGAGCCAGATAGCCAATCAGAATTCGTCGTTAAGGATCCCATGCTGTGCAACAGACTGTATATACTGGAAGGCTCCTACAAGAATTTCAGTCCCACAACACCTGCCCGACGATGTCCTTCTGGGTTGCAAAAAGAAGAGAAGAGAAGAGAAGAGAAGAGAAAAGAAGAGAAGAGAGAGAGAGAGAGAGAGAGAGAGAGAGAGAGAGAGAGAGAGAGAGAGAGAGAGAGAGAGAGAGAGAGAGAGAGAGAGAGAGAGAGAGAGAGGAGCCAGACGCCTCCCTGAGCAAGAGGAATCCAGGATGAGTCATTTGGTATCTTTTGTCGATTAGGCTCCAGATCCAATTTGTACTGCATTTTGTAAAATATATTCAATTTGATAAATATATAACACGTTTTAACACGAATCCTCCATTTGGCGTTTTAATACCCAATTTGAGTACAGAAGAGAAGTCAGTAACAAGAAGAATAGAAAAATTTCTATGCAAAATAAACGCGGCTGAAATAGCCATTATTTTCAATAAAACCTGCACAATTATCTTCATTATTATTCAGGAGATGGAACCTATTCATATATAAAGCTAACAGGGGCTATTGACTTGAAATTGAAGCCTCCGAGGAATATAGTGTTCATTAGGAAGAAGTAAGATAAGGAAAAGGGAAATATAGAAAGAAGAAACCCAACTTATTAAAAAAAAAAATTGTTGGTTACCGTTTCATCGAGAAAAAAATAAGAAGTCTTTTCTGCTTCTGTCATAACGCTATTTGTGATGAGTAATAAGGTTGTCTTCCCGTCTTATTTTCTTAGATTGTTCCCAATAACGTTCAGAGTTGACAATTATCAAAGCCCTAAGATACCCAGAAGCGAAAATTTGACGTACAGTCTAGACACTGTGGCCCGAGTAATGATATACATATTGACAGATCATTAACTGGAACAGTCTCTATTAACTAGCATATACGAATGGCATACTCATCTTGTTGTGGGCCTATCACAGATGAAATTTGTGTCATTTAGCTGAGGTCAGTATAATTTTGTACTGAAACAAAATTAATTTGTTTTCAGTGAAATTTTTTTCAAGTCAATATCATTTTCCATTAAAACCAAATGAATTTGTTTTTAGTGAAAATTTTGGTGATAATAAAATTTTTCATTAAAACAAAATTCATTTGTTTTCAGGGAAAAATTTTGTGAACAGTAAAATTTTCATTAACAAAATTAATTTGTTGAAGTCAATATAATCTTCTATCAAAACAAGATGAATTTTTGTCAATGAAAATTTTATTGAATACAACGGCATAAATTTCCATTAAAACAAAATTAATTTGTTTTCAATAAAAAATTTGGTTGACGTCAATACAATATCCCATTAAAACAAAAAGCATTTGTTTTAAATTAAAATTTTTTTGAAATCGATAAAAATGTTTCATTAATTTTTTTGCAATGAAAATTTTGTTGAAATCAATATACAAAATTTTCATTACAAAAGTTTATTTGTTGTCTATGAAAATTTGTAAGTCAACATTTGTTTCCAACAAACACTCATGACTTCGACCTGGCTGCCTTACTCCAAGCCAAATGGGTTGCTGACATCTGGACCATAAAACCAATAAATACACAAAAGATATAAATAAATGAATGGTATAGATTGTCTTCTACTATATGGGCCTTAGCTTCCCACTAATAATCAGCCTATGTAAGCATTTCTCATGGAAAATCTTCACACATTATACGAATGACAAGCATCGCCATTCTGCTTTCAGTTGCTAATATTTCCCATTGAAAGCAATATTGCATTTACTGTCCCACAACTGCAAAAAAATACCTGTTTTCCTCGTATTTTTGCGCGCACGCGTGCGCATGAGTGTGTGTGTGTGTGTGTGTGTGTGTGTGTGTGTGTGTGTGTGTTTATGTTCGTGTGCAACTGCTTTTCCTATATGTGTGTGTGTCTGCACCTGCTTTTCCTGTGTGTGTGGGTATGTTTGCGTGCACCTGTATTTCCTGTGTGTGTGTGCGTGTGTGTGTGTGCGTGTGTTTGCGTGCACCTGCATTTCCTGTGTATTTGTTGTGTGTGTGTGTGTGTGTGTGTGTGTGTGTGAGTGTGTGTGTGTGCACCTTTTCCTTTCATACTTAAGGAATGCGAGCATGCCATCAGTGGATCTATAGATCAAAGCAATCGCGGATTCTAGCACAGTGCAAGGATATTTGAAAGCCCAGATTTTATGCAGGACAAAAGCTGCGTGTTAATATAAAACAAAAATAAAAAATTCTGAGAATCACTGAATAAAAGCATCGCTGTTACAGATTATGTCTAAGTTACCTTTCGCTAAGTGTCTACGACAACCCGGAAAGGGGAAGCGAAGAGACCGCGACTCCTCTCAGTCCAATGCTAAAAAAACAAAAAAAAAAAAATAATAAAAGCCCATTATCTTATCACGGTGAATATCAAAATGAAATTATCTACCGGGAAAAAGCCGATTACTTTCCTTTTAAGATTTTAAGACATCACTATCGCCCTCCTTCAAATCAGAGAGAGAGAGAGAGAGGTTACATGTACTGACTTTTGGATTTTTCTGACTTTAATTTCCCTTTGAGAGAGATGATGAAGAAAAAGGAGAGAAAGAAGAGAGGGAGGAGAGAGAGGGAGAAGAGAGAGGAGAAAGAGAGGAGAGTTTTTTTACAACGTTTTTTGGTTTTGATTGGAATTTCTGAAATTAATTCTTTGGGAGTTTTTACAACCAATGGTTTTTGGTTGATGGATTGTTTCCCCCTGAATTACTTCTTTGAGAAGAGAAGAGAGGAGAGAAGGAGAGGACATTTGAAGATCGAAGAGAGGAATGAGATGAAGAGAGAAGAGAAGAGAGAGTAGGGAAAACTAAGAACTAATTTTCCAGAGGGATCATCTATCGAAGATCTTATTTTTCCTTTTGTTAATACGAAATCGTAACCTGATCTGTTTATCTTCTGAGATTTTATCGGAGATTGCAGCTTATCTTATCATCGCTTGTTCACATTCTAACTCTCACTTGCATGAACTACGTAGCGTTTTGTTTATTAAGTTCCCAAGAAACACCGGAGAGGAACGATGAATAATAAAAGAAAAATGTACAAGGTTAGGTATCATTATATCATTATAAAAGTCCCAGGATATGTATTCTACCATTATTTACGACCCAACGGCAACGAGAGAGAGAGAGAGAGTGGAGAGAGAGAGCGAGAGAGAGGAGAGAGAGTGAGGAAAGCTGGACCAATGACATAATAAGGTAATAGTCGCTGATTTTCCAGTTCGTTCTCTTTTAAACGATTTTCTGTCAACAAATATCGCGAACATTTTTGGCCATTATACTCAAGAGGAATCTTGGGCACTTAGTTTCTTCTGTATCTTTTCCTGCACCTATATAATGTTAATATATATATATATATATATATATATATATATATAATATATAATATAATAATATATATATATAGTATATATAGACTACAATAACAAAACCATTTCTTTTCTCTCTGCTCTCTTACAACCTTGACTAAAGCTTAGTCGACTTCATTGAAGGTTTCCAGGAAACCAACCTTTTGGCAAGATGATCTCGTGACTTAAAAATGACAGCTATCTTTCAAACCGCAAACATTCTGCCACTGCATGAATTAGGTCTCGCTTCTTTTCCCCTCCAGGTAGACCGAGGTACCGAATCAAAAAAGGTAGAGTAACACACCTGATAAATAACAATTTAATACAATATAAGTATTATAATGTAATATTAAAGCCTCTTCATAATAAACCCTACATTATGCGACAAAGGAGGAGCCCCCAACCTTGACGGGATGTGGTATTAAAATGAAGGGGAAAGGAGAGAACAGCGAAGCGTAGAAAACGAGACGCCAAATATGGATTTCAGGGGTTACTGTAAAGGGATGAAAGTCCCTCCAACCTTCCATTAAAGGAATGGATTTGGGGGACGGAGACGTCTCATTCTTTCGGAAGAATCGATTAAGATCCTCTCCGCACCTCGGTTCTACTTCCCTTCGACAAAAGACGACCGACCGTCTTGTGATTATTCAAAGAATGGACCTATTCATTGTCGCAAAACCACTTCCAAATGATTTTAAGTGGCGCCATTTAAATTAAGATAGTAAGGCTATATATATCTACATAAAGCAAATCCTCGCTAGTTACTTTATTGTTATTTCATCGTCCTTAATATGAAATGCTTTGGCATGACCACGAAGACATCTTCATATAATCGGTGCTGATTAGCAAAGACATTTAATGTACTGTAGTTGAGTAAAAATGTTCAAATTTTAGTAGTGTACGAGAAATTATTAATCCTTATCCATTCCATGATTCTTGAACGGTCAGCTGTGATTTATACCTATGACGCCATTCTTTCATTTTTCCTCACTCTTTTTATTTATTATTTAAAACAAAAGTTGAAAAGTTGGAGTGTTATGTAATCATTTCAAAGAAATTTTCTCAGTAGGAATTGAAAGGAATACTTCAAACAATTATAGATGAAGTATCATACAAATATTATATCAGATAAATCATCCT
The DNA here is from genome assembly GCF_015104395.2 of Macrobrachium nipponense. NCBI lineage: Eukaryota > Metazoa > Arthropoda > Malacostraca > Decapoda > Palaemonidae > Macrobrachium > Macrobrachium nipponense. Next base: position 77,606,031 of record NC_061088.1, read on the forward strand.
CATTCAATTAATGGAGATTAAACATCAAACGAAGTCTAGAAATCAAATTGCGATTATAACAAATCGGCGCTAACTTAATTGCATGGATATTGTCAGAATGGAAATTGCTTCCTATTAACAATTATTTAAAAAAAGTTTTCTGATGCCTGTCAGCCTGTGAATTTCCAGCACGAATCCACTGACTACCTTATCTCTCTTCCTAAATGGTAGTCTGAATGAAGACCATATATATATATATATATATATATATATATATATATATATATTATATATATATATATCATATTATAGTATATATTAGATAATATATATAGATATATATAGATATATATATATATATATCTATATACTATAGATATATATATATATATATTAATATATATATGATAATATATAGATTATAATAGATGATTATATATAGATATATAGGATAATATATATATATATATGATATAATATATATTATCCCCTATATATATATAGATATATATAGATATATATAAGATATATATATATATATAATATATATATAGATATTATATATATATAGATATATATATATATATATATACTATCTATATATATATATATATATAGATATATATAATAAGATATATATATATATAGTATATATATTCAGATATATATATATATATATGATATAGACATATATACTATATATATATAGATATATAGATATATATATGTGTGTAATATATATATATATATATATATATATATATATCTATATATATATATAGATATATAGTATATATATATATATATATATATATATATATATATATATATAATATTGCATTATTGAATCCTGTCTGGGCAGAGTTCTGTCCGTTTTTCATATGCATGAATGTATTTCTAATACACACGTTCCATTACCCAGAATGACATTCCCAGTAGGGAGGTAGTGCTGTCAGTGCACGTCATGCGGTGCACTGTAGGCATTACTTAAGGATTTTTGCAGCGTCTCTTCTGCCCCGAGTTGCAACCCTTTTCCTTGTCTTTACTGTACTTTCATTCATGTTCCTTCTTCCATCTTACTTTACACCCTCTCCTAACAATTGTTTCATTGTGTAACTGCGAGGTTTTCCTCCCGTTTCACATTTCAAATCTTTTAACTGTGAATTTCCGTTTCAGGGCTGAATGACTTCTTATGTCCCATCGCCTGACTTCTGGCCTAAATCCTATATCATGTCTGTCTGTTTGTGAAACATATGTAGAAATAATAAATCCAGTGTCTTTAGAGTTAAAAATATATTTGTCGTACGGGTTGAACTCTTTTCAAATCCATGGTGTGAATAACAAAACGTAATGACATCGTATCCACTGAATAAGCAATGTGCGTATTTTGCCCCATGAATTTCGGTACACATCACGGAAATCTACAGACAGAACCGTCAGGAGTCCACCATGAACCGGCTAATATACCAGTGTTTAACAAACGCAACGAATGACAGTGATGTCAAGTAACATTATCAAGTAACAACGTCGTAGAGTTGCCAGATATCTCCACAGCTTGTTAAGATGTTTGTTTGTTTGTATGGTGTTTCTACGTTGCATGGAACCAGTGGTTATTCCGAATCACGTCGAGAGTGAACTTCTATCACCAGAAATACACATCTCTCACACCTCAATGGAATGCCCGAGAATCCAGTTCGCGGCCACCGAGGTGGCAGCCCAATACCATACCGATCACGCCACTGAGGCGCTCTGTTAAGATGTGTACCACAATTCATGAAGCCAACTTTACAATGCAAGCTCAGTGCCTTATTGTTAACGTCTTTATCATTATCATTATATTCAGAACATGAACCGTCTCCCTATGACTGGAAATTCAAGCTTCCTAAGACTATGGTGCTCATCTGAAAGGAGAAACAGTGGGTAATGGGAAATACAGATTGAGATCAGTTACTGGAAAAGGAAAACTTAACCAACAACTTAATAAATAAACATATAAAGACGTAAGTAAAGGATTAAATAAAATACAAAATTGTCGTTCTTGGAAATGGGCTCCTGTGGGTGGGAGGAAAAAGAAAACCTATTTGGTTACAGCACAAATAAAAAAAATGGCAATTTGGGAAAGAAAGATCCTATCTCCAACCCCCCAAGAGTGGGGTTGGAGATAGGAAGGACAGGAAGGTAGAGAGAAAGGGGCTACTTTGGCTCCTTATCTCCGCGTCATCTCCTACGAGGTGCAATAGTAGATTCACATCAACCGTGCATCTGATGTCTAGGCCAGTTCCTTACGACGCTCCTAATTGGGTGTTGATAAGCCAACCGAGAGCTCTCACATAGGCAGGATGTATGTTCCACCGCTCCTGAGGGACACGTCTTTTCAAAGATATCCCTCAGGAGAGGTGGATCATACTGAGAGTTTCCATCCCTGTGATTGGCTTATCAACAGCAAATCAAGAGCGTCGTAAGGGACGGGCCTAGACATCAAATGCACGGTTGATGTGAATCTACTATAGTACTAAACATGGCGGAGGCTCAATGGGACGCAGTGTTTAGTAGTATTAGCACCTCGAGGATCAAAGATATAATTTATCAATACAATTTATCGACCCTGCAACATCGAAATGGATGTACTTATTTGATCCCCTGGGGGGCTTTTATTAAACAAGGCGTCCCATTGGGCTTCCGCCATGTTTAGCCCCAGCCCCTCGGAGGCGACTTGTACATAACGAGGCAAAGTCTCTCCGAATGAAGAATCACCCAAATGTCAAGAGGCTCTGGTGACATCTAAGGCTGCCGCAATCGTATCGGATGCCTTTAGAAGTGGGATGACCGGTAGGGGAGGCAGTACTCCAGTCACTCTACAACCCAAAGGGGTGGTCCTCTCTTGATGAATGAGGGCGAGGCACTCAGCTTCTTCTTCAGAAGAAGAAGAAGATGAAGCAGGTAAGGGATTGAGGGCTGGTTTTGAACGACAGAGGGTCAGGAGGGAAGGGCCATCCGCCCTGTTAACGATCAAACACATCTCATCTCATCTCCTTACGGCTAAATGGGGGGAAAGATACGCCATTTTGAGGGGCGGACAAGGGGGTTTAAGAGGACATAATCCTTTTCTCTCTCTCTCTCTCTCTCTCTCTCTCTCTCTCTCTCTCTCTCTCTCTCTCTCATAAACACACACACACGCACGAGTTTATTTCTTGAAAGGTGTGACTCAATCAAAATGCAGATCATATTTTGTGACTTATGCGAAGTAATTATTGTTTATACATATTTATACTTCTAAGTTTTTTTTATACAACAGATTTTTTCCTTTCTCTTACCAATGAAATTATACACGAAATATTTTCCTTTCCGCACAACTGGATGAGGAAAGACGGCAGCTTTGAAATAATATTTTTCTTAACACTTACATCCCTTATGAAACGAAGCCATTTCGCTCAGTAAACCGACTGAATAAGATAAATAAAGAGTTTCTGCTTCAAAATGACATAATGGGGGAACGCCGCCGCCGCCGCCGCCGCCACTGAAGCGGAGCCGGACTGACGGCGCTAAGAGGATCTTAATCCGTTCTTTTCGAAGAATAGACATTTCCATCTCTAAATCCATTCCGCTAAATGGGAGGGAGGGCTGCTTTGGACCGTCGGTAGTTTCTTTTAAATTTGCTCCTCACTGAGTTTACACTCCATTTCCTTCATTTCACGGCTGACTTATCTCCTAAATTCTAATGTTAATCCCTCGTTACAAGGGAAGACTTCTAGTTAGCGAGGTACGAGGATCGGAGAGGCAGCGATAATGGATGCAGGGGGGGGGGGGGTGGGGGGGGGGGGGATGGCTTGGAGGGGAGGGGGGTCATTTTTTTTATCCGGAGCAATCCCTTCAATGCAGCCAGTTCCTCTTTGAAGGAGATTCTAAAGGACAACTCGCGATGAAAGGAGAGGTTAACACTGGCTATCGCTGTTGACATTTATAATGAAGGGGCTTTTCTATTACAATATAATAATTATTATTCTAAACTGTTATGAATCACTCTTGTTCTGCTCTGTCATTTTTATTCGGTCCTTTAGAAACGAGATTAATGTCGTAGAAAAAGTGGCGAAAATCACATAAGCCTCTTGTGGCCAACAAAAGTTGCTAGCTAATCAGAGGATCTAGTTCCTCCTACAGCCATTATATTTAGATTGTTCCTTTTTTTTTCTTTTTTTTTGCCCACTCTTATTCAGTATTCTATCTTCCCACTAAACGACCAATTTTATTCCTTCTATCTGGAGGGGATAAGGACCTAATTTCAGTATTTAGCGTTTTTGCTCGTGAGGGGTTATGAAGTCTGTTCCTGTTTATGGCTGATACATATTGATGCAATGCCATCATCTGTCCCTACTTATCACGAAGGCAGTCTTAACTGAATCCTTCCAGGAACTTTTTCTGTGGCATCTACCATATACTGATATTTGTAGGACTTAGCATGAAGTGAGAATATCGTAGTCTTGAAAGGGTTCGTATAAGAGGAGGAGACCCCTCGTAATAATTTGATTATGTCATATTTCCATCAATATCGGTTCAGAAAAGTTCCGATGCTCCATATCAGACCTGTATCCTGGTTCAGATCGATGGTTAGTGCAGTCAGTCTCACAGACAAAGTTTCTAAGGTTCAACAAACATCAGCTTATAATTAGAAAGGAGCATTTTCAGACAATGCAAGACAACTAGTTCGGAGGCCTTCAAAGCCAAAAGTGATAAAACATAAAAATCCTTTTAATGTTAACGGTCATGCCCCGTTTGGATGGAATTTTGTTCATTTTCTTGCATGAAAAATCGTCGATTCCAGACATACGATTTCTTGTCATGTTCATGTATGTATGTATATGTATGTATATATACATATATTATATATATATATATATATTATATATATATATGTATATATGTGTGTATATATTATATATATATATATATATATATATATATATATATATATATATATATATATATTTAATTATCATGTCTACAACAGAAGACAAGACGAAAGCTATGAGCTCTTTATATATTTTTACAAATACATTTCGCCATTCTAATAATAATTTTCACTGTGGAATCTTCCATACATACATACATTATACATATATATATATATATATATATATATATATATATATATATATATATATATATAAATATGTTGTTTGTCCATAGCTCTTATCGTGAGTAATTCTCGTTAAGGGTCTCACCACTACACTGCATAGATTTCTGCACGAATTACCGAATGATCGGAGGTAGCAAGCAGGTGCCGTATCCCTCCTACAATAACAAGTAAAACATAATCATAGTATGGTTTGCATATATATATATATATATATATATATATATAATATATATATATATATATATATAGTGATAAACACATAGGAAGAGGTTCCTGTACCAAAACGGCTTAAATTCCTTTCCAAAACCCAAAAATAATCGATAAGATGGTCTGTGATAGTTTTAATGATATGCAAACAACAGTGCGTCATTGTTTACTTTGCATGTAGCGGTAAGTCCTTTTCTTTTATTATTATTATTATTATTATTATTATTATTATTATTATTATTATTATTGCAAGTTAAAAAATGGAAGCGAGTGAGGAATAAATCTTGTTTAACAATAAGAAAAATTATTCTAAGACCCTATACTATACCCTTGACATATTTAGAAAACCATAGTACTAGGTTATAATATAGTGATATATTTATTGTATTATTTTTCATTTGATGAACTTGCCAAAATGAGAGAGAGAGAGAGAGAGAGAGAGAGAAGAGAGAGAGAGCCTTACTTACCTTACCTTACCTTACATCTTGTTCGGGTTGCCCCAGGTCCCTCAGTGTGAGGCACCTCTAATGTCTACCAGAGAGTTGCTAGTACATCTTCCGGTATATTTTGCATCTTCCAATCTTGGATGGTCTGGGATGCAGTTTAGATATTTGTCGAGCTTATTCTTAAACACATCTACGCTCACTCCTGATATATTCCTCAGATGAGCTGGCAACGCATTGAATAGACGCTGCATTATCGATGCTGGTGCGTAGTGGATTAATGTCCTGTGTGCTTTCCTTATTTTTTCCTGTTTATAGTTTTGGGCATTATTAATCTACCTCTGCTTGCTCTTTCTGATATTTTTAGTTCCATGATATTTTCTGCTATTCCTTCTATCTGTTTCCATGCCTGAATTATCATGTAGCGTTCTCTTCTCCTTTCTAGACATATATAATTTTAAGGATTGTAGTCTTTCCAGTAGTCAAGGTCTTTAACTTCTTCTATTCTAGCTGTAAAGGACCTTTGTACACTCTCTATTTGTGCAATATCCTTTTGATAGTGTGGGTACCATATCATATTGCAATATTCAAGTGGACTACGAAACATATTGTTTTATAAAGCATAATCATTGTGTTCAGCTTTTCTTGTTTTGAAGTGCCGTAACAACATTCCCCCATTTTTGCTTTACATTTTGCCAACAGAATTGCTATTTGATCATTGCATAACATGTTCCTAATTCATCATCACACCAAGGTCTTTAACTGCTTCCTTATTTGTGATTGTCTCATTATTAGGTCCCCTATATGCATATAGCTTTCTTTCTCTGTCTCCATAATTTATTGATTCAAATTTATCAGAGTTAAATACCATCCTATTTACCTCTGCCCAATCATATACTTTGTTAAGGTCTCTTTGTAGAGCGTTCCTATCTTCATCACAAGTTAATTTCTCTACTTATTCTTGTGTCATCTGCGAAACTACTCACTACCGAATCCTTAACATTACTGTCTATGTCTTCAATCATAATAACAAACAGTATTGCAGCTAACACCGTAATTTGCGGCACACCGGATATTACCTTGGCTTCATCCGATTTCTCGTCGTTTGCAATAACTATCTGTTTTCTGTTGTGTAAAATTCTTTTAACCATCTTCCTACTTTATCCACGATATTGTGTTTTCTAATTTTCTTCGCTAATATATTATGGTCTACTTTGTCAAAAGCTTTTGCAAAGTCTAAATAAACCACATCTGTTTCATTTCCGCTTTTCATATTTTTGAATATGTTCTCACGGTGGACTAACAGTTGGGTTTGTGATACTTTTTCCGGGTACGAAACCATGTTTTGGTCCATTTATTAAACAAATTATTTTTTATTAATGTTTCATAATATTTTTCTTCATTACCCTTTCGTACACTTTTCATAATATGTGATGTTAGACTCACAGGCCTATAATTACTTGCCTCTAGTCTTGATCCACTTTTGAAAGTAGGGGTAATATATGCTAATTTGTGCTCATCATAAATCTTGCCTGTATCTACACTTTGCGATAGAATGAACTACTTTCTTTAACAAAATAGCAGGCACTCCATCCGGCCCTGCAGCAGCTCCATTTTTAATTTCATTAATAGCCTGCACAATATCAGCTTCATTAATATCTATGTCAGCTAAATATTCACTATTTTTCATCCCTTACTTCTATATCATTATCTTCATTATCTATTCTAGGGGTGAATTCTCTCTTATATCGTTCTGCCAATATGTTGCAAAATTTCCTTTTTTTCATTCGTTAATCTCTTCCCTTTAATTCTTAGAGGGCCTATTTCTATTCTTCTTTTATTCATCTTCTTCGCATATGAGTATAATAGTTGGGATTTTGCTTGATATTTAATAGGGTTTTTTCTTCCAAGTCCCGTTTTTTCATTTTCTTTTGATTGTATAATCTTTTGTTCTGCATTTTCTATCTTACTTTTTAGTTCTATAACTTTCCATGCATTTTTTTCTTTTGCAAGACCTTTTTTCCACTTTCTGATTTTATGGAACAAGATCCTTCTGTCTCTTGGTATGCATGACTGATGTTTGCTTTTCTTCTTCGGTATATATTTATCCACTATTTTCTCTAATATATATAATATCTCCGTATTTTACCTTTTTATGTCGTCACTTACGAAAATGTTATCCCAATCTTTGTTTAATTCTTCATTTATTTCTGACCATTTTATATTTTTACTGTAGAAGTTGTATTTTCCATATCCTTCCCACTTTTTCATTTCTTGCTTATCTCTGTTTTCACTTGCTTTGGAATGGCCTGTTAATTCCTATTGAACATTATGGTCTGAAATACTCGCATTATAAACTATTATTTCTTTAACATAATTCATCTCGTTCACAAATACTAGGTCTAAAGTATTTTCCTTTCTTGTTGGCAGGTGATTTATTTGTTGAATGTTGTATTCTAGTAGCATATCTAATAGCTTTTCGAATTGC
>NC_061088.1:77619281-77634281 GCF_015104395.2 Macrobrachium nipponense
GGTTTAACAGGAGGATAAATAGTCTTTAAGAAATAAATTAATAATAAAAAGTGACGTGTTCAAAATTACCGGTCAATCTGAATAAACACAATAAACGCTGAAAAAAGAAAAGGTTGCATATTGAGGAAGTAAATGGTGGCGTAAAGAATAATGGGAAAATGGATATTGGAATATAACATATAAATAGAGAGAAGCCTAATTAGACTTCAGTAGTTTCCAATTGACTACGGGTCCCAAGAATCTGAAAAGCTGTAACAGCGGAAGAGGTTACCGTTTCTTGTGTGTGTGTATATATATATATATATATATATATATATATATATATATATATATATATATATATATATATATATATACAAAAATATACTGGGCACACCAGCAGTTTGACTGAACTACTGACCAGAATGTTTTAGTTATATATCGAGGAAGGAAAATTTCCTTAACAAATTTACGAGTGTGAGAATCATCAGGTCATTAGTTTATGGGGTAAACGGGGAAAGGTGTATGGTATAATTCTGACTGCAAAACATGAGGCTTTGTAGAGAAGAGTGGAGAGGTTTTACACAAGAAAACGGGCGGGTGGATCAAGCTCTGCTATGAAAGAGATAAGCCCGAGATCTGAGATTCACGAGGAAATAAGCTCAATTTGCAGTATTACGACAGAAATGACAGCGACAACACGTGGACAGTGTGGAGGATAAGTTAGAAAAATTATTAACTACAATAATAAAACATGTTTTCTGTACAACGTATAATGCTGTATAAAATCATCAACTATGACTGGTAATTCTCCAGCTGCTCACCAGATGAGGTAGAGAGAGGGTGAGTTGCCAGATGGACGATCTATGGCTAACAACTTTATCCTTGAATAAAATAAAAGCTAACGGGGCTAGAGGGTTGCAATTCGGTGTGTTTGATGATTGGAGGGTGGATGATCAAAATACCAATTTGCAGCCCTCTAACCTCAGTAGGGTTTTAGAACTGAGGACGGACGGACGGACACACCTAGTTGCGTGCTCTATAAAATACGAAAGGCTCGATAAGAATGATGTTAACTGTGTATTAAAATACCCGAAATTAGCGCATAAAAGTTGGCCATTCTCTAAAATAACGTTTCACGAAAGCCATTCAGGAAATGTGTATCTCTAAAATGAATGCTTAATGAATGAGAACCAATATGTCGATTATACAAAGCCTGGAAATTGGTGCCGTAAAATATCAATCCATCAATTCATTTGCCTTTTTGATTACGTGGAAATAATTATCATAATCACTGGGGGTAAAGGAACTCTCATGCATTTTCATTTCGGGGCAACAAAACGGGGTAAAAAATATCTATATAAAAAAAGGCTACGTTCTCAACAAAGGGGAACGATACTATCTCTTTAAATGGGGAATTACTCATGTGTAACTTTTATTCTTGACTGAAGGGCTACTCCTAGAAAAATGAACATCTATCTATATATAATATATTTAAATTGAAAAGTTTGTTTCTCTGCACACCGTAAGTTAAACGGGGCTGGCGCTGCCCGTAGACTTCCCATTCCCAACCTTCCACCTCGCCTTCCCATCACCCATCCTCCTACAATACAACCCTCCCATCTCATCCCCTCCACTCCTCCCCCCACCCCTCCCCAAATTTTCGTCACGGGTGGTCTAGTATATAATATAAACCTAACTGTCTTTCCTTGCAACGGTCGAGATTTGGTAGAGGAAGCAGACTCTCCTTAGAAAAAAAAAATTATAATAAACAAAAAATCCGCCGAAGTTTATTCGACGCAATCGAGTTTTCTGTACAGCTTATAATGATGTATGATTGGAGCTTATGGCAGTGCCAAGCGCACGATCATGATAAACCGTAGCAATGAATAAAATAAAAACTACTGAGGCTAGAGGGCTGCAATTTGGTATATTTGATGATTGGAGTGTGGATGATCTACATAACAATTTGCAGCCCTCTATCCTCAGTAGTTTTTAAGATCAGAGGGCGGATGGATAGACAAAAAGCCAACACTAGCTTTTTTTTTACAGAAAACTAAAACCAAATGCACTTATAATGATACCAGTTCAATTCAGTTTGATGGAAATGTTTCATTTTCAATTCAACGTTTTAGTAATGAATAAGGAACTACATACCCTGTTGATAAATGATTTCGAACCAGGATCCTCTGCAAAGTTTCTCCACCAACCTTACAACTAAAGGATGGAGGCAGAATGCCTTATCAAATACTTTAATGATAAACGTGTTACACTGTACTACGCGGACGAATAACTTTCATTTGTATCTCAAGAAGATTTCACTTCGTAACTAACTGTGAATGAAATTGCCAGAACCATTCAGTTTCACATCATCAATCATAATGACTAAAACAAACATAGGTTACCATTATAAACTGATTGTGTTTTGTTCCATTAACCTTATTATCATAATCAAACGGATGGAAATCCGAATGAACATAATAAAAAACTTGCCTTTATTACTGAAAACTATTTACGAAATCCATTCGGTGAACAGTATATTTTAAACCGAATAGTTATATGAGGGAGAGCCAATACGGCGGTAATACAAAATTTTGGGATTGATGCCATCAAATATCAACGCATCGTCTCATTTGCCTTTTAGATTACTCGCCGGTGAGGTGGGGTGGGGGGGGGGGGGGGGGCAGGGTGTGGGTGAAATTATCATAATCACAGAGGGAAAGCCATTCGTGAACAATTCAATCATGGGGTCAGTACGGAGAATATTCCATTTTTTTCTTTTTTACCAAATGTCTTTTTAGTAAAGTATCTTCTCTCTCTCTCTCTCTATCTCTCTCTCTCTCTCTTTATACACACACACACACACACACACACACACACACACATATATATTATATATATATAAATATATATATATATATATATATATATATACACACACACATATATATATATATATATATATATATATATATATATATATATATATATATATATATATATGCACATTTTGTTTTTCAACTTTCCATGAAACTGGTTTAATCTCCCACAACAAGATCAGTTGAATACAGGGTTTATAAAATGAAATTCACACTTCGCTCTTTTCACCTAATGTGGCAAAAGAGTATCATCGTCATTTATATCTGGTAAGTCCTGTTTTTATTGTATGACAGGAAAAATACTCAATTTAGCTTCTGCTGAATAGCTAAAGTTGTATATTATTTAATATATACACACACTATATATATATATATATAATATATATATATATATATAGTATATATATATATATATATATTAATTATATTTGTGTATATATTTATATACATCATATCTCCTCTCTCTCACTCTCTCTCTCTCTCTCTCTCGCTCTCTCTCTCTCTCTCTCTCTCTCTCTCTCTCTGCAGTTAATTATCCTCATTAACGGCTAATCCTTAAATCAGAAGTCAGTCTGAGACACACCGTGGAGGTAGTACTGTTAAAAACCGAAAAAAGCTCGTGAACAAAATACCTTGAGGACCAATTAAGTTTCTAAAAGAATTTTTTTTATTTAATACATTGATATATATATATATATATATATATATATATATATATATATATATATATATATATAGGTGAACAAAAAATGGGAACGTGTTTCATAGAAAACATTCCTGACTCACCTGGTGACCGAACCCCGGTCATTCGAGTGAAGAGTCCACGGCATTAGCAATTCGGGCACAAAGGTCGTAACAAAGGCATACACCACAGTGAAAGGGGTAAGTCGACTGAAATGTTGGCAACTCGAGCGCTGACGGATCGGGGAGTTGGGCCAAAATTCCCGCGGTAAACCTCAGGTACCCAGGTACATTGGTTTTAACTCCATTTGTGACCTTTGTGCCCGAATTGCTAAAATACATAAATAAAAAAAGTATATTTCTGTGAAACACGTTCCCATTTCTTAATTTCCATTATACACATACACATACATACATACATAATATATTATATAACATACATAATATATATTTATAGAGAGAGAGAGATTCTGATGTTAGCGATTAAAAATATATATATATATATATATATATATAATATATATATATATATATATATATATATATATATATATAAATATAATTCGCTAACATCAGAATCTCTCTCTCTCTCTCTCTCTATCTCTCTCTCTCGCTCTCATCTCGTGTTTTAATTAGTTGTAACTTTTACACATATAATGATATCATTTGAACTTTGTGCAAAATTCATTATTAGAACATCTACATTGTGTGCTGCGTTTGCTGAATCCTTGTGTATGTATTACTATTTTTGTATATGTGTATATATATGTGTATATATATGTATACATATATATAAACACACATATATATATGTATGTATGTATGTACCATTAATTCAACGACACGACTGGTAGCAAAGAATACGAAAGAGAGAGAGAGAGAGAGAGAGAGAGAGAGAGAGAGAGAGAGAGAGAGACGGAGCCATCAGAACGTTCCCGTTATAAATAAAGACATTACTGCGGGGAATATCTATTTCCACCCGTTAGATCGTCCCCGTAGTGTATTTGTTGTTGCAATTCATAGCCGTTACCTACTGTCAGCATAAAGTGTCAAATATTGTATACAACGGCTGTTTGTACCAAGCAGTTTGCCGGGCGTACATTGTCCGGCTGTCATTCGGACTCAATTAATACCGGTGCAGCTTCTACTTCCCAGAAATAGATTAGACCGATCTGTTTTGGACGGCGGAATCGCGCTGTCTTCCTCTGGAAGAGGCCTAGAGAGAGAGAGATATCTGGTCGTTGCTCCGGGAGGTAAACAAGTTTGGCGAACAGGACAATTCTCTCTCTCTCTCTCTCTCTCTAAGGGATGTGAAGCAATGAAACACAATTATAATTATTCTCTTATTTTTTCCTCACTGTCTACCTTTTCTGCCTCAGGCGGGTATAAACGGTTTTATTCTTTCTGCGAACGTTCTACCTCTCTGTCTGTCTGTCTGTCTCAGAAACGTGGAACAGTTGAATTCAGAACTAATTTCTTCTGATGTTAGCCGTTCCTGCAATCACGTCAGCCTTCCCATCTACCCCTAACTGGCTCCTCCCCCCCAAAACCCACCCCTAAATCCACATCCCTCTTCCCCACCCCAACATCCAATCCCCCTCCCATCAACCCTTAAATCCAGCCACAGCCCAACACTCATACGTACAGTCCTAACAATCACCACTTTATTTTAAGCTCACGGTCATTATGTCTGTCTGTAATTATACGGAATAAGACACATTCTAAATGATAATTCATAATCTCTAATGTATTTTCCTGGCTCTCTCTCTCTCTCTTCTTCTCTCTCTCTCTTCTCTCTCTCTCTCTCTCTTCCCTCGCTCTATATATATATAATATATATATATATATAATATATAACTATATATATATATATAAGAAATTTTTGCAAGTTGATCACACGAAACATCATTCAGTAATCCATCATCATATTGTAACCTACTATCTCTCTCTCTCTCTTTTTTTCTCTCTCCTTTATTTTATCCATGATCATGGTCATTATGTCTGTCTGTAATTACATGGAATAAGACATATTCTAAATGATAACTCATGTTTTCTAATGCACTTTCCTGGTTCTCTCTCTCTCTCTCTCTCTCTCTCTCTCTCTCTCTCTCTCTCTCTCTCTCTCTCTCTCTCATATATTTTGGCAAGCTGATCGCACGAAACACAATGAAGTAATTCCATCATCATATTGTAACCTACTCTCTGTCTCTGTCTCTCTCTCTCCTTTATCTTATCCTCATGATTATTATGAATATCTATAATTATACGGAATAAGACATTCTATATGATAATTCATAATTTCTGATGTACTTTCCTGGCTCTCTCTCTCTCTCTCTCTCTCATCTATTTCAGCAAGTTGATCACACGAAACATAATTCAGTAATCCATCATCATATTGTAACCTGCTCTCTCTCTCTCTCTCTCTCTCTCTCTCTCTCTCCTCTCTCTCGTGCACCGTCGTTTCCACGCCCCTTCGGTATCATTCATATTTCGCCGAAGTTATTGTTAAATTGAGAGAACAATGACTCCCTGGGTGGTTTATGTCGACGTCAGCGGAATTCGCCAGGGACAGATGATATCTGTGGAGGAGGAAAGTCCATTTCCTTCCCAAAGCACTTTTTCTTTTGTTCAGGGGGCGATGAAAGATCTATGCGTCCCCGGCCTGCTGCAGCTGCTGCTGGTTGAAGATTCCTCTTCTGAAAAAAAAAAAAAAAAAAAAAAAGGGCCAGCCCATTTTAATCATTGACTGCTGAAATATCATAACTGATAAGAGTTTTCTTCGGTTGAGACTTGACACATTAACTCTTATTCCAAAACAGGAATTGCCACGCCTGGTTTTATAATGTCAAATAATGGGTGAGGCTTACAACCGCGAAATAAATAATTTGAAATTATGACAAGTCCCGGAAAATATCTGTCCGTTTTAGCCATTAACTGAAAATAGTTTTATTCCGTTCTTTTAAAGTGATTTAACTGTCACGTTTTCAATCTGTTTTAAAGGTGGCAAGCGATGTAGATTTAGCATTTTTAACGAATCAAGGTAAAACGTAACCAAACGCATTTAATGAAAACTACCTTACCACGTATTCGCCCAATGAACTCGAAAAGATTATACAATCTATTCACACAGCTTGGGATGTATGCATTGAAGAATGAAAGATGAATTCCACAAAATATCAACGATCCCCTCATTGCGTTAATCATCATTATTCGTCGCATTTATGAAGACTTGGATCATACACACCCACACCCCAAACAAAAACCAAAACCCCACAAACACCCACAACAACACACCACACACACACCACAACAACACACACACATATATATATATATATATATAATATATATATATATATATATATATATATATATATATATAAGTCTGATCACTTCACCGTGATTCATATATGTGTATTAAGCTACAAATGTCCTTTAATAACTAATTCGCACTACCTCAGCTGTGTGGTTAAAGGCGCTTCACTGTACTACGTCCTGATTTCTCGGTTCTTAGGTTCGCGGCCGGGAGCCGAAATTATTATCAACTAAAAATTCCCATTCAGTTAACATATACGAAAATATATTAATTTTGAGGTAGAGCGAATTAGATATTAAAGGTCATTTGTAGCTTAATACATATACTCTCTCTCTCTCTCTCATCTCTCTCTCTCTCTCTCTCTCTCTCTCTCTCTCTCTCTCTCTATATATATATATATATATATATATATATATATATATATATTATATATATATGTGTGTGTGTGTGTGTGTGTGTGTGTGTACACGCATATATACATATACATATACATTTATTTCTCATAAGTAAGCAGAACTGGGCCCTCCAATTCTCTCTAAGTGCACAGGATTCCAACTGACACTGTCATGTACTATTCTCCCAGGGGTCGTGCGAGGGCCATGTCCAAGCCTTTTACAATTTCCCTTCATTATTATCTCATCTATTCACAGAACTTCCATCATTTCCTGGCATTTCCGGCTCTACCCTGGCGCCCGACACCTGATGTTCTTAAAGCTTTAATCTCATAACGATAACATTTTCTTCAGTATAGCTGCACTATCACACCATAATTCGTCGCTGTATACAATACAAATCGTGCTCAGGCAATGTAAAATCTTACTTTTTTTACGCAGCAAACAAAACTTGTACTTATATCATTACTCCTATACTGTGAAAGACTCGACTACATTAATCTTTTCTCCACATAGGTTTTTTTTATACTGACAAGCGTGCTCTGTCCTCATTATTTTCCTCTTGGCTTTTCTTTCAAGTCCTATCTTTCTAGATATACGGTGCATTCTATTATGGAAGTTTCGTAGATCTAGTCGCGTTTTCATGTCAAATTAAAGGTGCAGTTGTAATAATTACATTAGAATCACATATTTTCCACATATGTAAATAAGCCCATGACCCAAGGGGTCACTGGCGAGATAGGAGTGTGATATGACCTCATAAACAGGACGCAAGCTAGACGCTGCCGTATTATGTTTGCGACGCCCTGGTTTGCATTTGCCTGTGTAATCAAACTGCATTGTCTTGTAAAACAGGTCACAGTGCCTTCCCATGAGAAGCTGGTGACCTATCACCCGCAGAGACAACACGTGACTTCCTAGTCACATGTTCGTCTGTCTGTATGTTATGTATGCTGAGATAAGCTTTGTTCTACTATCTTTGTGAAAGACTTTGTAACTTAGATCTCTACTTCTCTTCATCGAAACCAGTTCTCTGAAACCAATTCTTCCTCTACTCTAGGGATGTAGTTCTTAATAAATTGTTAAGTTTGTTAACTCAGAGTTTGAGTCTTCGCCTCTGTACTCAAGGAAGATACTAATGGGAACTTAGAACTTCTCTCTGCATCGATGTCACTCCGACGAGAATGGGAAGTAGACTACAGATACTTGCGTATGACAGTCGCAGGGAATAACATCAAACGGGACGCCTTCCTATACATAGGCAAAACCCGTACACATTCTATTATGTAAGCTTCGTAGATCTAGTCGAAATAATATCACCTGTGTATTCTAGCCTGTCAAATTTCTATTAACACACTAATATATTCATCCTTGGTGAAATATCTCCCTACAGCACACCACTGTTTACTGCAGAGTAATTTCACCAGACTCCACAGACATTAACTTTACATACGCTTCATCCGTGGACAGTGACCAGTATTGCCACATTTTTAAAAGAAACACCGAAGTCACAACCAAATTCCATAATATGGGTCTGTGACCATTGTCAAATGCCGTTTTGAAATTGACAAAAGTCATCACAACACATTCAGCCATGTAACCTTTCATTGTGATATCTAAGCTATTCAGGCTTTTTCGTAGCTATTATAGATAGATAATATTATATTATAGATATATAGCTTCATAGAAGTTGATTGACCACAACTTATAGAGTTATTATACAAGGAGTTATTTCACTTTCGTCTCAGTTCATCTCCGCGGTCATTTCACGATCATTTCGCTTTACATTAGCAAGTTCCTAATTACTGATTCAATGGCCCTGGATTATTCATTCATTAATATTTTTGGGTCCTCCAGCCTCTGGTATATCCATCAGATTATCCCCTCACAAAAAGCGTTGCCTCCTCCTCCTCCTCCTCCTCCTCCTCCTCCTCCTCCTCCTCCTCCTCCTCCTCCTCCTCCTTCTTCTTCTTCTTCTTCTTTTTTTTTCTTCTTCTTCTTCTGGTGATGTTACTACTGATCCATCCTTCCTTTGGACAAGTACTCTCCCTCACCTACACCTTACCCCCGATATTTCATTAGAAATAAAATACACATGATTACCAACAAGCGCATAATCCTTCAACTACTAAAGTAAGAACGGGAAAAAAAACTGCATAAAAACACACACACGAACACTTCCCCAAATATTTGACTTCCTTCTTATAAACATTCGAAATTGGGAGTTAGTGGTGTGTGTGTGTGCGTGTGTGTGTGTGCCAGCATGAAAGCAGGCAGAATATCACATTTTCCGAGATAATAGGGAATTCGCAGAGACACCTTACGATGCTCATTATCTTCTTGTTGGTTCAAGCAACGGAGGGAGGAATGGTGTATCTTCGTGGGTAGCCGAGGTAATGAGCTTATAATAACACTGGGATAATGCAAGCGACTTCTCTCCCTTCCCCCATCCACCGCCCCCCCCTCTTTCGCCTCCCACCTCCACCCCAACCCACAAAAAAGAAAAAAATACGACGGAAAACAAAATAGGAAGAAATCCGTTCTCGGCTGAACCAGAACGGAGAATACTTTTCTGATATATACTTTACATTAGCTATAATTACACACACACACACGCATATAAATTATATATATATATAGATATATATATATATATATATATATTATATGTATATATATATAGATATATATATATTTATAAAATGTACGTATTTATTGAGATAAAACCATCACAATGGTGCTGGGAATAAATACCTTCTCGCTTTCTAATTATGTGGGGATGCAACGGAAAGAAAATAATAGCCCTGCCAATCTATATATATATATATATATATATATATATATATATATATATATATATATATATATATGTGTGTGTTGTGTGTGTGTGTGTGTGTGTGTGTGTGTGTATTATATGTATTAATAATAGGTGGCTCCGTTTTCTGTTCAAGTCAACAGCATGCCTCTAGTAAAACATAAAAATCCTCCTCATGGAATTAGTACGCTTAAATTATGATTATATTTAAACTGCCCTTCATCCCCCGTTTCTCTCTCTCTCTCTCTCTCTCCTCTCTCTCTCTCTCTCTCTCTGGGGTCTGGAGTTATAAATGTATAATTCACGTTAAACTAGAGAAACACTACTCTGCAGCAGCAGCCTATAGGGCGCAGTGTGGCCCCGAACGAGAACAGTACGTGTCAAGTTCCGTAAGACCTTTCCGGCTGTGCAATTATGCAATAAACCGGCGCTTCCATTGTGTTCTCCTCACCGAGTTTTCTGCTCTCGTGGGAAGGATGCCGCTGCATGCATTATACCTTCGTTGCATACCCATTAGCCCAGCTGCTCCATATTGCTCCACTATTTCCTCCTCAACCGCTCCTGTCTACGAAACGATTACGTTCATAAAGGGCATATCTATCCATTCGGGTTCATCGCCGCCTGGGGAAAATGCGTTCGTGCGATGTGTTCGTGCGGAATGTCGAATTACCGCCAATTGCGTAAAATTATAAGGCGAGCGCGCGTTCCAGGAGTTTATCGGGCTATAGTGATTTGATCGTCGGAGTTTGTTTTCCTTATTTTGCTGTAAGCCAACTTTGGCTGTCACTAACTCTATGTGTGTGTGTGTGTGTGTGTTTATCAGCAGGAATTCTCAAGAAAAGGGAACGAATTTTCGTGCATTATGGGTTGGGGGGTGGGGGACTTTTCATTGGCCAGGGTGGGGGGTGGGATTTCTCAAGCAAAGGGAACGAAATTTCGTGCATTATAGTTTGGGGATTAAAGGAAAATTAATTTACTATATGCAGTATTAATATATATTTCATATGTTAAGACATAAGATATGTAATTTACTGATTTTGTTAAGTACTTGTCACTTTCATAATTACCCCTTGACCCATTTCAAATGGACCCTTGCACCTGTTAACCGTAGTTTATCGGGCAAAAAGTTTACTTCGGTTAAGACGGAGTGAGCAGCAGCAGTCCGGCAGTCAGTTGTCTTAGACTCGGACGCAAACCACCTGCGGGAGTTTAAATCTTTCCTTCTATCAATAGGACCTGGAAGGAGCTGACTTTCATAAGCATTTTTATAAACCTGACATACCAGCAATGATCGTGGTGTAAACCTTATTCCTGGGGAGTGTGCTACAGTGTCTACCTTGTGCCGCCGTCTGTTCGAAGAAGTTCTACAACGCTCTTCATCGTCTTGGCATGATTCGTGATCAAGAGCCTGAACATAACCTCTTAATATAACCAACCGCCGTTCTGGAATTCATTACAGGTAAGGGTCAACCTGAAAGCGGGTCATTGGTTAAGCCCTTTGTAAATTCCAGCCTTATTGAAGTGATTCTATAAGTAAAGCCTTGCTTGTCTTAAATTAAAGTAATCATCAAACTGCATCAAAATTAACGTGTCTTGTGTCTTGGCATCTAGTACTCTAGTGACTGTTATCAGTTTTTATGTACCTTTAGGAGTGTTACGTTTGTAATATGCATTTTTGCTAGGATAGCCATTAATCACTTAAGCGTGGATAGTTTACTGTTTATAGAATGATAGGCAGTTTAAGATATAGTTTTGTTTTCATTATGCTCTTCGTGTTTAACGACCTTTCGTAAAATCAGATGATTACAGAACTGAAGTAGACACATTGTATATCCACTACGGGACACGCCATTAACTACTTTCTTCCACCTGTAAATTTTCAACCCAGCAAACCTGTCTGTAGATTCCGAAAGCAATTAAACTAGATGAATACTATATATTTATTTTGTAACGCGTGAGGTTGCTGGGCTCACGCCCGACTTTTCTGGGCGGTGGTTGTGTCTGGTGGTTTGCGATGATGGTCACCCATCCAGGCAGTGGTGTGAGAGGAATAAGGACCCATATCACTCTCTCTCTTACGAAACATAATACTTTGTAGAAACGAGTCTTGGATGCCCCTGCCCTTGGGGGTAACTTGGGGTTTATTCAAGACTATAAAAAATCACGAAAACGATGCTTGAAGAGTCACCTCTGTGAATAAGGACACAAGCAGAGATAAAGTACAAACAACTGACCCAAATGAGTTATGAACAAGGTACCTGAAGTTTTACCTAGCCAGGAAGCACATATTGCAAATCTTGGGTTCGATCCCAATGTGAGGTACAAATATCTTTCTATTGCAAACGTGACTAAGTTAAGTATATCCTAGTTTAACCAGACCACTGAGATGATTAACAGCTCTTCTAGGGCTGGCCCAAAGGATTCAGTTATTTTTCGTGGCTAGGAACCAATTGGTTACTTGGCAACGGAACCTACAGCTTATTGTGGGATCCGAACCTCATTATATCGAGAAACGAATTTCTAATCACCAGAAATAAATTCCTCAGGCTACCAGATTGATAGGAGAGCACGCAAACCACTCTTCCAATGAGGAACTAAGCAAAGGTGACTGTGTAATTATTTCCAACAGCAGCAAAAATGATATACTGTAAAGCAGACAATTTTGCCCAGATATATTGGCCAAAGAAGTTCCTCGTTGGACGAGTGGATTTCGCACTCGGCTACCAATCCGGTGGTCCGAAGTTCGATTCTCGGCTCTGCCAACGCGGAACCAGAGGAATTTATTTCTGGAGATAGAAATTCATTTCTCGATATAATGTGCTTCGGATCCCACAATAAGCTGTAGGTCCCGTTGCTAGGTAACCAATTGGTTCCTAGCCACGTCAAAGTAACTTATCCTTTGGGCCAGCCCTAGGAGAGCTGTTAATCAGCTCAGTGGTCTGGTAAAACTAAGATTTACTTAACTTTCTTTCTCTTCTCTCTCAGGCAAACAATTGACTTACTGCCCCTAACCATTGCAGTGCCATTACTACTGTAGAAAGATGACTAAACGGGAAAATATCTAGATGCCTTTCAAGACAAACTAATTGCTCGCTCATTATAGAGCTTGATATACTTAACTTTTTTTTATAGGACAAAGACAAACTTCCCCTCCGATTACTGGAACGGCTGACTTCTGATCGAACGACCAACGCTATAACAATTCGGTGGACCCTGTACAGGCCTGGTCTGTTCAGTCGCAAAGAGGAGGAGCGTGTCTGAACCAATAATAATAGAAATAACTTATTTTTTATCCCGCCTGGCTTCGGTTTTGATAGAGTAGCAAACTTTAAACGTGGCGTGGTGCAAACTTTGTGGTTTGCCTGCATATTTTTTCGACTGGGTTTTATGTGACTTCTAAAATTTTACTTTTATGACGTCCCCCCAGAAAAAAAATGAATTATATTTGCATACAGTTCCAGATGAAAAGTTTTTGTTTGTTACGTACAAAACTGTTTTTTCGAAATTTTATTTTTTATTATGATAGGGTACAGAATGCTTCGTTTCTTATGGCTTTTTTCTAGGTTTATGCTTAGAATTAGTTATGTGTTCATTGATTACATCTTTATACATTCCTATACACTTATACAATCCATTAAATTAAAGGAAAACCATCATGTATGTATATATATATATATATATATATATATATAGATATATATATATATATATATATATATATATATATATATATATAGTCGACCGGGGGAAGAATTTTGACAAAGAAAGAGGGGTAAAAACTTTTACAATGCATAACTCCGTTCCATATGATTATTTTGCAACATGTGACTCACAGCAGATAGGTCTCACATTGGGGAATCATTGTGTTGTGATACAAATTTCTGTTTTTGTTAGTTCATATGTTGTACAGTTTCTTTTGCATCTCATAAAATACGGGGTAAGAAATTTTCCAATTTCTTCAGAGAACTAAGGGTGCCCCTTTTACCCCGAAACTGAAAGTTGGAAGTTGGGGTAATAATTTTGCTTGTAAAGGGTAGGTGGGTCCTCATATTGAGTAGGAAGCCCCACCTCCTCCTCCTCTTGGGGTTATGGGGGGGCAAAGAAATTCCCCACCTCATTGGGGCAAAACATTTACTGCAAATTTTTTACCCAGTCGGCAAATTTTTTACCCCAAAATTTGGGGAAAAATTTTGCATCACTGACAGTTGCGATGTATTAATAGTCTTGCTGAAATGCGTAGCCTTGTGGCCGAGTACATCAAGGAAAATGGTGTTCTTAACCAGTTTAAAGACAATTACCCAGGAACTAAATGGGCCCGTGGATTCATGAAACGCCAAAAGCTTCGACTGAAAAAGGGTACATCCATGCAGGTGGACAGAAAGGAAAGGACAAGTGATCCTTTCATCATTAACAGTTTTTATGATGTAATTGAGAAAGAGGTACAGGACCTACAGCTACAGGACAAACCTGGCCACATCTACAATCTAGACGAGATGTCGTTTCTTCTTCATTCATCAAAGACACACACTTGGGGTTATTGGACAGCAAACAATAAGGGTGACTGCCAGCAGTGGAAGACAAAATATAACTGTACTGGCAGCCATCTGTGCCTCCCCGCATTGTGTTTAAAGGAAAACGGCTGATGCAGCAGTGGATTGGGGATTCTGGAACAACTCCAAATCAAACAATTTATTGTGTAAGTGACAATGGGTGGATGACTGCCAAAGTATTCCATGAATTCTTTGTCAAATTTGTTGAATTGACAAAGGAAAAAAGGCCAATTCTACTGATTCTTGATGGTCATGTGAGTCACACAACTCTTGAAACTGTGAAGCTGGCAAGAGATGAGCAGATCAGTATTGTTCTCCTGCCTCCTCACTGCACTGATGTGCTACAGCCATTAGACAAAGTGTGTTTTGCACCTCCGAAGAACTATTA
>NC_061088.1:77639281-77641781 GCF_015104395.2 Macrobrachium nipponense
CTTACCAATGCTCCGTCCACGTTTCAGAGGCTTATTAATGATACCATTAGGGATCTTGATGGTGTCTTTTGTTATTTGGATGACATCCTCGTAATCAGTGAAACTTTTGAGGAACATATCCGTAGACTAGAATTGATATTCCAAAGACTTGAGGAAGCTAATTTAACAATTAACCTAAAGAAGACTGAATTTAGCCATGCTACTATTTCCTACCTAGGCCATATTGTAGGTAGTGGGCATGTTCGTCCTAAGACTGCTAACATTGATGTTGTACTTGAGTATCCTGCCCCCACTTCTAAAAAATCACTACGGCATTTTTTGGGTATGACATCATTCTATAGGAAGTTTTGCAAGAACTTTGCATCTGTAGCATCACCCTTAACTAGCCTAAGTAGCTCTAAGATCACATTCATATGGACTCAAGAATGTCAAGAAGCATTTAATCAACTCAAATTATTACTCTGTAGCAACCCTGTCCTATGTACACCTGATTTTAATAAACCTTTTTGTCTCCAAGTAGATGTGTGTGATACAGGGGCTGGTGGAGTGTTGCTAAGTTCCTGTCCCATCAAATGTTTTATAGCACTATTGAAAAGGAGGCACTGAGTTTAGTGCTCGCACTGCAGAAGTTTGAGTGCTATCTCCAGGGAGCTTCTGAGATAGTAACCTACACTGATTACAATCCGTTGACTTTCCTGGAGAAGATGAAGTCACACAACCAGAGACTACTCCGTTGGGTTCTGTATCTACAGAAGTTCCCCTTGAAAATTCTCCACCTTAAAGGAAGTGACAATGTTATCGCGGATGCTCTGTCAAGAGCTGGAACCAAAGTACCTTGAACTCCTCACTCGTCCGAGCCACTCCGTTGGGTTCGGCCTTTTGGGGGGAGGTGTGACGCATATTGTTAAATTTGTACATATTGCTGAACCATTTAATTATTGTCTTGTTTAGTTAACTGTATAACTACCATATGAATACGGAATCACTTGTTATATTCTGCATTGTTTGTCTCATTCGGACCTTTTCCCTGGCTTTAAGTTAGTCTCACTCTGGTCTATTGCTGGGAGGAGGGTTGAAGGCGCTGCCTATTTATTTTTGAGTATTTTCTGTATATTTTCCATAATATTTTGAATGAGGTTTATTTTCTTTATTTATGGGTGTGATTTATAGCATTGTTCTGCTAAGGGAGGAATGTTTATTTTTACTTAAATTTTCATTTATCCTTTCTTAGTATTGTGTTACAAGCTTACAGAACCCATCCGTGTCTTATTCTTAAATATTCAGTGATGAACCTAATTAATATGTAACAATATAATAATATATATAATATATATATATATATATATATATATATATATATATATATATATATATATATATATATATGTATGTGTGTAGAAGTAATACATATAATGTATATGTGTGTAGAAGTAATACAAGTCACGATCACTAGAACTTTTCGCAATCGAATGTTTTTATTTCCAGCAGGAGACGGAGAGAATATTTTCTCGACCGCGCAACGAACAAACGAAGTCCGGACAATCGGCCATTTGTCCACTCCCCTAGCTCCACTGCAGGCCGCAGTAAACAAGTGCTGGAAAATAAGAAAAGTCCTCCTTGGAAGTCCCACTGGCTATATCTGGGCCCTCTTTAGCTTTCCAATAACCATTACCCATTCATTTCTCCCATACATTCCCCCGGAAACGTTTGGGTGGACCTCGTAAATGTTCTCACTTTCCCTTAGTCCGGCGGGTGGAATGACCCCCTTGTTTATCATTCCGCGCCACTAGACCTTTGCTCTACAACCCTTGGCTGTTTCCTCCTCCTCCTCCTCCTCCTCTTCCTCCTACAGCACACAACTAAATTCGTTCGGTATTCTCTCTCTCTCTACCGTTGCTGTTATTGGTACAAATACCGTCTCTGATTGTTTTTGTTTGTTTGTTAGTATAGAGTTTTTACGTTTCATGGAATCAGTGGTTATTCAGCAACGGGACCAACGGCTTCACGTGACTTCCGAACCACGTCGAGAGTGAACTTCTATCACCAGAAATACACATCTCTCACACCTCAATGGAATGCCCGAGAATCGAACTCGCTGCCACCGAGGTGGCAGACCAAGACCATACCGATCACGCCAATGAGACGCTTAATGCCGTCTCTGATGATTTAACGCAGATCTTATCGTTTTCTTATACTTGTAGGAGAGGCCTCTTACTCTATTTAACGGCAATCAGTAACAGTACACTTAAGTTGTCTGTATATGTTATGGGTATCAGCACTTAAATTTGTTAGTCGCAGCTGTTAAACAATGAAAGTACTGTAAAAATCTCTCTCTCTCTCTCTCTGTATATATATATATATATATATATATATATATATATATATATATATATATATATAATGGCAGACATTCAGAAATTCATCTTAGAAGTTTGATGTACAGGTCTGATTCAGACCGTCCTGATTCATAAATTTTTTTTTTCCATAAATGATGTTTACA
>NC_061088.1:77646781-77654281 GCF_015104395.2 Macrobrachium nipponense
TGCATAGAATGAAGATTAACATGATAAAAATCATATTTTTAACTGATAAAAATTTCATATATGAATTGATAAAATTATTAATGTTTATGCTGATTGATTCGTTGATTTTTATGCTAAATGTTTATATATCTGATACATTAATCATATTACTAACTCATATAACTGCAGATATTGGTAAGATAAAGGTAACAGATTGATTATAGGCTACCTGATTTGTTTATACATATGTATATGGATTCATATTATTGATTGAATATATGTGCACTTTAAATAGATTCCTATTGCGTACACGCAAAGATATATTTCGATTCCGTTATTTATGATCATTTATATATAGATTCCTAGTGCGTACACGCAAAAATATATTTCGATTCTGTTATTTATCGATCATATATAGGATACATGATATTTATATATATAGGATACATGACCGAGGTTATACTACTTCACTTTTAACTAACGTTCGAATCACTTTTTCGAATTCATTACACAGTTCCATACACCACCTATAGCCCAATGAAACGGCCTATTTTCACAGGGTTAAAACAAGGGGAAAATTTGCCCTGGGGGAGGGTTCCAACCACGTTTCTATTTTTGCGCTCACAACTTATTCTCTGCATCCTAAGCTACACGATTACGTTTCGCGATGAATAAAAAAACATCCCCAGCACGAGTCCTTCGCAGCAAAGTAGAGTTGAATATCCTTCGGGTCGTAATTGTCGGAAGTATGTCCCTTTCGTAGTCGATTCCGACAGCCGCCGGAGCATTCCGCATTAAAACGAGATTAACGACGAGATCGGTGTCGGTCGAAGAAGTCCATGAATTATTTTCCTTTCACATTGTAGGCGGTTGTTACTTGACTGTAGTCGTCCGCTGCGACGAACGATTTTTTTGAAGTTGCGATGTGAAAACTCTCGTACTGCAGGATACTGTAACCAGGTTCCATTAATCACCTGCAAGTGAAATTATACTTGTCACAAGGGCAAAGTAAATTCAGACGACATCCAAATACAGGGGAGGGGAGAGAGCCATTTAGACCAGACTTAACCCACATGAATTCGTTGATATTTTGGAATTCAAAAGAGTCCGCTGTACAAACTTTTTTATCCATGGCATTAACAATGAGTGAACCTATCCAGGTCTATGAGGACTGTAAAAATATCCATAATTATAAAAAAATAAACAGATATTCAATACGAATCCCAAAGAAAATTCGATATTACTGGTAGTAAGTTACTAGACAAAGAAGTGGAAAACGGAGCTAATTGTAAGATTGCCAGGCAACATAAGAGTCAAAGAGAAGATTAATCATGATTCTATGTGCCCTAACAAAAGTTTCATATTCAATTTTCTCGTGCGCATCCTCTGAGGTTAACTTTTAAAACATTATTAATAGGTAGGAGATGCAACGAAAAACCCACTATGTAACTAATTTCTATATAAACTTTGGGTTTTTCAAGAAAATGTAACATTTTCCATGAATGTGATTTACCTGGATTGTAATAAGCTAATGTTGCAAGTAAATAATCCATATCCATATCGTGATACTTCTAAATGTCTATGAGGTTCAGAAAAAATTAATTCATTTTGATGTTATAGAAATTCTATTTCCTTATTTTGTTTATTAATTTTAAAATGATTGCAAGTTGCATTGCGCATACCGATAGACACTTGTACCTAACGTCTGCCTTGCCCATGAGAAGTTCGGGCTAAGCATTCCTTTCTCCAGTCAATCTGCTTTTGCAAGCAGAGACGACACACGGATGAAGCCTGTGTAAGCAGATTATTGAGGTTAAAAGGAACAAATGCTGATACGGCAATGATGACGTCGTCACTTGGCAGGAGATTGCTCTCAAGCCAGCTAAGAGTTACGTTACTTGCTGTAATAAATACGACTTTAGGATAAATTTTTTTTTGTTTTTTAATACTCGACCCACATGAGAAGAATGTCTGAAAAAAAAACAGTACCAAAATTGAACAATATATTAGTTTCATGTTGGAAAACTGCATGATTATGTTAAATTAAATATTCCTTATTGAAACTAATGAAAAAGGTTTCCATACAAATTTCTATATATTATTAGCCCTGTATAAGATTCATATAGGATTATTTCATAGATAACATTTTCACTTCTAGACTTCCTGACTTTAAAATCTCTTTTATTTTATTTTATTTATTTATTTATTTATTATTATTATTATTATTTTTTTTTTTTTTTTTTTTACATTGACTACGAAATATAAATCACCGCCGGGACAGACAATATGTCAGTAGGTTTTGATATGTGTTTTGAACTTTTAGCTTATTTTGTCATTACTAAAGCGTTAAGTTAGAGTTCAAATCTTTACGCATATATTTGGATATTTAATTATCTATGGTTACGTTTTGCTTATGATTTTTATCGTGATTCCTTTTTTATTATAATTTGTAACCCTTCCGACTTCTTACGGAGTGTATTATATTGACTCCACTTGTATCCATATTTATTTTATTTTTTTATATTTATTTATTTATATATTTTTTATATATATTTGATAAAATTAATGGTTGCTTGAATATGTGGAAAAGTGTTCTAGCGGCGTACCGTATAAGGCTACTTGCGGCATCAATTCTATAGATACAAGATAATAAATGATAAAGGTATTTTTAAAACCGCGAGAACCGCTATAATCCAGTTCGGATCCAATATCACGAGTTGTAACTCGTAAGACATTGACAACTTCCTATTTTAATTATCCGGTATTCTACCAAACCGATTGACTCTGGGTGATAAAATATATTATTGGTTTTCTTAATGGAAAGGAATTCACACACGTGTTAAGGAGATTATTATTGATTTACACCACCCGAGTCACAGATTATTATGTGTTGAATTCCATATTTACTGATTTAGCACTCATAAATATTCCTAACGCACTCAATTGGCGGTGTTTGTTTTTAGTGCTATTAATTCTATATAACGTGTCAAGGAACTATTGACACTAGAAGTGTTTTATTCCCTCTGTCAGACTCGTAATTCTGTTAATAATTCTACGTATATTCTTTCAAGGATTGATTTGGCACAGGATAGGCTCCTAAACTGACAGGTGTCTTAGTGTATCCCTTGTTTTCATGACACGTGTTACAATTAGTTATGTGCTTTTTATATCTGTAAGCATTGTAGGCCAGTAAAATAGTGATTTGGCTTTCCTGTACATAATAAGGAACCCTGGGATGACGGAATGCAACCAGTTTATGACGATTGGTATGAAAGAGATTATTACTACTACCTGGTCGTTAGTCCTCTGCTGTGTTCTTCGGGTTTTCCTCGTCACAGACCTACATAGAACATTACATTTGATTACATTATTCTGATACACATACTATAAATATACTTTTGCTTTAGGGTTTCTGCTCGAAGTGTTTATTGTTTTTGCTTAGTCGCTGACCCTGTTTCCGTCCGAAGTGTTTATTGTTTGCTTATTGCTGCTGACTCTGTTTCCGTTCGAAGTGTTTATTGTTTTGGTTATGTCTGTTGACTCTTGCTTTGTTCAGTTTGTAACAGTTCTGCGCTCCAACCCAGATATTCAATGCTCGCGATCTCGGGTGGGAAAGAATTTCCTTGTTTAGATACGGTTTTAACAATAGGCACGGATGTTTCTATATCTTTTAGTCCAATTAATGGTTCTTTGCTGTATGGTGCGGGATTGCGGGATAATGCCGTCAGCTATGATTTGCTTTCCCAGGTAGATATCTTATCTTGGCTCCAATAACCTGAATGATCATTTGTCACCGAGTTCCTTTTGGACTGTGATTAAAGCCTTTGAAAAACTCGTAAAGGACTCATGTTCAGTAAGGACTTTATCAGGATAGCCATAGATTATGAACTTAAAATGTACTAGTGTTAAAGATACCTAGCCCTTCCTTGCCTATTACTGCATATTTACTTTCAGAGGGCTTTAGTTTACGTGAATAAAAAGCTATAGGGAAGAACTGTTTATCATATTACTGAAGTAGTATCCCTCTTACCCCTTGGTCTTGAGGCGTCTGTTGCAATAAAAAAAATTCCTTATTTAAATCAGGGATTTTTAAGTTAGGTGAGCTGCATTTTCCGCTTTTATTTTAAGATATCGAACGCCTGTTGATGCTTTTCAGACCATAATAAATCTACGCTCTTCTTCGTAAGATCTGTTAAAGGAGCTGTCATGATGAAGAGTTACATATTTTACCACATACGATTGTAATACCCACTACAGCGCAAAAGTGCTGTATCCCCCTTTTACGTTAATAAGTACCGGAAAGTTATGATAGCCGACACCTTACCATGGACTACTTTAAGACCTTGACTAGACACATAAAACCTAAATAAACATGTTCGGTTTTTAAAAACTCACATTTAGATATTTTACTCTGAGATTATTTGTCTTTGTCTCTGTAGCACTAGCTCTAGTTTATGTGAATGTACTTCTAACGGTATTAAAAAGAAAAGTTACAAGATCAACCATATAAGCATGTAGGGTATCCCTTAAAAGTCCTCCAAACACTATATTATAATTGGGGCGCAACGTAAGCCGGAGGCATACGTAAAAATTGATAATGTCCCCTGATGTGCTGAAAACGGTATAGGAGGTACAATCACTTAGGTAATGGTATCAGGTAAAAGCCTTTTAAGTAAGTCCAAGTTGGTGAAAAATTTATTCTAACCTAACAGAGATAAGATGTCGTCGGTACCTGGCACTGGAACTATCGGGAGTCGTTTCCTTGTTTAAGCGACAAAGAAACTACGCAGATACGGCCAAGTCCGATCTTTTATGGCATGAAGTTTTGAGGGAAAATTATATTTGCTATTTGATTTCCTAATGGCTCCTATTACTAACATATTTCAACTTCGTCATTTATCTCTATTTTGAAATTGCAGTGAGAGTCTATACAAAGGTACGTATATAGCTTTATGTTTGTCCTTAGACGTATTTTGTGTTAAATTACATCCGTTTTTTCCCAGAGATCACTCGCTAGTGGAGAAACTTCCTGGTATTCAGGTAAAAGATAAAAAAAAAAAATTTCTGCTGAATCACCTCTGCTTGAATGACTTTACTGATATTACTTTAGATAGATTATCAGAGAGATTCATCCACGACTGGTTGGGCGGGATTAAAAGTTAGCAACAATAAAGAAATGCGAGATTTATATGTATAGGTTTTTGTGGATTACTATATTAACTTGTTTGCAGCGAGTCAACCGTGTCTAGGGCTTTGTTCGCGGAAATCGTATATTTCAGAGTGTCGGGAAGGATTAAAATTTCATTTCCCAGCAAAGTCTTTTTTACACGCACTAAGACATTCGAGGGTGCATGCTTCTCGAGATTTTGCGTGCAAAGTGCGACTGCGGTTGTGGGAGAATTCTGTTGGGTCATTTGAACAATGTTACGATTTATGAGACAAATGTATAGTTCCTCTATATAAGTTATTATTTGATTAACTGTCTCTTTTTGTTCAAGAACGGATTTCAATATGTTTGAAGGTTTATAGGATTTTCATTTGATAAACACGCCTTATTTTGCAGGATGTAAGATAATATTTTGTATACCCCTAGATGAATCTTACAATTACGCTAGATACAGATCAATTTTTTTATAACTATAGAGTATCTGTAAGCGCTCGCTTATCCGGACTTCTCATTAGGGAAGTTCGAACAACAGACAGTGAGTCCGTAAATACAGGATATTACGTTTACTAAAGAAATAAAACAAGATATTCTAATTTTTTACGGCGCGTACAGTTGGGCTTAATCCACCAGTATTTATTATAACTTAATGTATTAAAATTAAACGAAAACCTGCTCTGATTACTTTATACAGTCGTGTGTTTCATAGGAAAAATCCTTTTTAATTCAAAAAGATATCGGTATGTATGAACCAACATCGCTTTTCCCCACTCTGCTAGAGTCGCTTATTGTATGGAATTTGCTATGCTTTGAACACTTCGGCAGTTTTTGACTGACCTTGACCGCTTGACTAGGTGACACAGTCACCGAGTTTGCTTGTTTGATTCTGAACGGGCTACTGTTTCTATTTTTTTTTTTGTAATAATAATTAAGATCCTTCTCTTTATTACCATCGGCAACGTATTGTGTGTTTTTAGCATTATGTTGCTGGTTACGTATAAAGCAATGAATGACGAACTATTAGGAACTGAGCGATTACTAATAAGACAAGTTATCACTACTGCATTCAATATTAACTGTTTGTACTTCATTCTTTGCTAAAATTTGAAATAGTGAGGGATCCTGGTCAGCGCTTAGCCTGATGAAAGTTTTTTACAGACATGTTATTCCTTGCAATCCAGCCATGATTTTTAAAGTTAAGTTGAGTCATTGAGGTTCGATATTTTATATAACTAAAAAAACTCAAGGCTAAAACTGCGATCGGGACTTGCAAAGGAGCATTTATTGTCATGACCCGAAATAGTGTTACCTCTAATTTATCTAGATTTGTACGGGTGTTCCACTTGTTTTTGTGTGTTTTCTAATCACTACGGTGCTTAACGACCCTATCCATGCATCTGTATAAATACAGACGTCCACTGCGTAAACGCATATTCACTGTTTAATATGATTTGTTACGTAAGGGATTAATAATCACCCAAAATGATAAAATTAACATAGTATATGATTATGGATATTTCAGTAGAACTTCTGGAAACAGACACTCAAAGATAAAAACTCGCAGTAGCGAAATCTCAGTGATGTTGATAATTTCTGTAAAAAAGTAAGATTAAGAATGTCTCGTAACTTCAGCCACAGGAATAACGAAATTCGACCTGCAAAGGAAACACTCAAAGTTTACTCCAAATGAATAAAAAATTGTACTTAGCTTGCTTTTGTGGGAAGTCACGGTGTTCCGATAACGACACACGGCCTTGCGGTCCTCCTTCTCTATTTAGCGGACGACCTGGTTTGGATTCAGTTTCCCCCGGTGCGCGTTGTTTCGATGATTCGAGCCTTGAAAGATCCGATGCTGCAGACGCGTTCGGTTTTTTTGTTTCTTGGGAGTGCCGGAAACGCTCACTAACGATGTTTTCTTGAATGATTCTAATGAGAGACGAAGCTTGCGTTGTCGTAGGAAAAAGACACGTCGGTTTTGTTTCTTGAAGTTATTCACTAAACGATGATACTAAGTTGGTTGAAGAATCTGTTGCTTTCGTCGTCGTTGAAGAGTTCTTATTGTTTTCTGAAGTCGCTCACTAACGATGATACTAGGTTGCTTGAAGAATCTGCTGCTTCCGTCTCGTTGACTTCTTATGATACATGATTTATTATTCTGGTTTTTTCTTCGTAGGACGTTGTAGAGTTCGTCTGGTACGCTGGCCACCAATATTAGGGCTTGTGCCTTGTATGATAAGGCGCACTATGAGGTAATGTTAGACTAGCGATAATCTTACGCTAAGTCGGTTGGTATTGCACTTCCATCTTCAATGGAGTGTCTGGGGTTTGTAGATCATTTACGAAGTCGGTATTATCTT
>NC_061088.1:77664281-77686781 GCF_015104395.2 Macrobrachium nipponense
GGTTCTCCCTCGTTGGTTTTTAAATACATTAACCAAACAGACCTCCTTGGCTTTGAGATAGGTGAAAGACAAGCAGGTTACAAAGCTTTCGACAATATGCAATTTTCTTTTGCTATGAAAAATGTTTTTGTTAATTTGTGGGAACTTTGAGGTAAACTCAACTTTTTTTTCAAGTTTTCTGTAAAAGAAAATAATTTTTTTTTTCAGACAGCACTTTTTTCCGCCCGCCTTCAGATCTTAAAAACTACTGAGACTAGAGGGCTGTAAATTGGTATGTTGATCACCCACCATCTAATCATCAAAACATACCAAATTAAAGCCCTCTACTCTCAGAAGTTTTACTATTTCAAGTTGAATTTAGCCCTAATCGTGCTTCTGGCAGTGATATAGGATACGCCACCATCGGGCCATGGTTAAAGTTTCATGGGCCGTGGTTCATACAGCATTATACCAAGACAATTGAAAGATAAATTTATTTTCGGTGGCCTCGATTATACACTGTAGTGGCTGTACAGCGTTTTCAGTGTTTACGATTATGTGCAATATTCTCGATTAATTAGCTAGGTCAGAGCAGGTGACTACCGATGTGTATTGGATATATATATATATATATATATATAATATATATATATATATATATATATATGTGTGTGTGTTGTGTGTGTGTGTGTGTGTGAGTATATAGTAGTATGTATAGTGTGTGTGTATAGATATATATACATATATATATATAGATAATCTGTAATTAATAAACTTTTAATCCTCTCAACGAAAAGCCACTTCAGAATGCTAAGGCGCACCCATTTACTTTAAAAGAAAGAGAGAAAGAAAGACGACAAGGAATCAAGAACGACTCGAAAGAAAATTCGTTAATGTAATTAGCAACTTTGGGAAGCCCGATTGATTGTCGAAAGTCCCTGAAAATGAGCTGCCTCATCAGCCTTGCATTCTGTTTAAGAATGCAAATGATGGTAAGGTCAAACGACGAAAACTTCCGAAACCTTATCAAACTTTTTAATGACTGCTACTGCGCTGTTTGACACATGTCTCCCCTCGCCCTAATCCCACGGGTGTACGCCCCCCACCCTCTCCCTCCCCCTAATCCCACTGGGGGTAGCCCCCCACCCCTCCCCCCCCCCCCCTTTCCCCCCTTTTTCCCTTTCACCAACCATCCTCCCCCCGGCCGCCTCCCATCCATCCTACCACCACCCACCCTTCACTTCACCCCCTTTTTCCCTTTCACGCCCTACACCCTTCCTACCTTCACCCACCCACACCTATTTTGACATATCTCCCACCATCCGAAATCCACAGGGTAGCCCTTCCCCCCCTTTATTCCCCCCCCACCCCTAAAATCCCGCTCTCTTCCCACCCATCCATCACCCCCTCTACCCGAAACCTACAAAGCAGCCCCCCCCCCCCAACCACCCTCCCCGTCCCACACATCACATTATGCTGGGCGGTTGATTCAGCCGCCGTTTGTTGTCAAACAAGAGGATGCGGATTAGACATAATTATAAGAAACAAGAGAAACGAAAGGATGAGATATGTGGGAGCTTAAAGATTGCACAGGTTCTCTCATTCCTGGAAGAAATCAGAAGAAGAATAAGGATGAAATGACAATAATGAAGAACCGAGATCATCGTCACTCAATAAACTGTGAACCAGAAAACAAAAGTGAATGAAACAACATGAATAGCACAGTATAACTCCTTATACAGTTCCTTTACTTCCAAAACTCGTGAATAACATAAAACGCGGCCAGAAACACTTGGAAAATAAAAGATACAACGGGCTCATTTTAACATTTTCCCTTGATCGGGGAAGACTGAAATGCACTTGAATACAGAATCTAGGCCAGAGCCATAACTCTGGAGCCTAAGAGGTCTTTCAAAGCTGAAAGGGAAACTGGGAGTAGAGGTGGTTTGAAAGGTGTAACAGGAGGAAAACCTCTCAGTTGTGCTAGGAATCAACAGTGAGGAGAGGGTGGAACGTAAGTTGGAAGAGAGAGATTATGAACGGAGGTACAGTAAAAGGAACGAAAGGGGTTGCAGCTAGGGGCCTAAGGGACTCTGCACAGAATCTTAAGTAATGCCTGCGGTGCACCGCACGAGGTGCACTGACGGCACTATCCGATCCCCTTCGGGAGGGAAAACTGAAATTAGAAAAGGAAAAGGGAAGAACTATAATAAAACCAAACAAAAAAAGACTAAGCTTCAGCAGTAGTTCGTCTCAGGTATCAGAGAGAGAGAGAGAGAGAGAGAGAGAGAGAGAGAGAGAGAGAGAGAAACTCTGTTACGACAGGTTGCCAAAGCAGTATACCCAGAAAATTAAATTACCGATTGGATGCGCCTTTTTCTTTTCCTCTCTCTCCTCTTTTTTTTTATCCCGGCTGACAAGTTTACTCATCTTGTTAGCAGCCCCTATACATGACAGTTTCCTCGGCGTTCAGACTCACTGCTGGAGAACAATCACATTAAGAGGACGTGTACGAAAATGTGTTTAGTATAGTTAGTAAATCAATGGCGCTCGAGACGTTACCGTATCATCATCAATATTATCATGGAAGATTTCGTCCGTTTGAAAACACAGGTCGTCAAATTTTGGTTCCGAATGTTTTGTTTTTTGTTTGTATGATGTTTTTATGTTGCATGGAACCAGTGGTTACTCAGTAACCGGACCAACGGCTTTACGTGACTTCCGAACCACGTCGAGAGTGAACTTCAATCACCAGAAATACACATTTCTAACCCCTCAGTGAAATGACCGAGAATCGAACTCACGGCCACCGAAGTTGCAGGTCAAAACCATACAGATCACGCCAATGAGGCGCTGTTATGAGGTGTTTCACCAATATGAAAATGATCGTCAAATCCATTTTTAATTGAAATGTTTCATCGATTTTGAAAACAAAAATTGTCAAATTTAGGCTTGATTTCACCAAAAGCTTCACAAATGTGAAAACAAAGAATGTAAGATTTATTTCTAATACGAAATGTTTCATCAGTATGACAAGAAGAAATTCAAATTTAGGTTTTAATCAAAGGTTTCACCAATTTGAAAACAAAGATTTGTCAAATTTTGGCTTAATGTTATGTAATGGTTCACCTATACAAAAAAAATTGAAAACAAAGATCGTCAAATCTAAATTTAATATTAGGAAATATTCCATCAATTTGAAATAAGGATCAACAAATTTAGATTGATTATTATTCCATCAGTTCTATCAATAAAAGAACACACCAGTTTACAAGGTAATATTCAAAATGACTGTATTTCCTTGTTGCTGACTTCCGGATATACAAAAAGAAAAAAAAATACTTTTCAGGTAATACAGTACGCAAATACCTTTGAAAGTAATGGAACACATTGAAAGGTGTCGATCATTACGGCAGTTTTCTTACGTATAATTTGACACTGCATCTCAGTTTCATTCATTACGTATTACAGTTGAATCATCAACGTTCCTTCTAGTCACCCAGATTAGAACATTCCTTTTTTTTCTTTGTCAATAACGGACAGAATGTCCACGTCAAAGACAGCAGCAGCAGCAATTAAGACATCTCAGAATTACAAATCACTTGGCATTTGGAAACAAATTCTGAAACGCTGAGTACTGTGAATATTCATTTTCAACGCAACACTGTTATAGCAATTTCAAGAAACACAAACCGAACACTTGACAAAGCACGGGATCTTAGAACACCACGGCGCAGGCGCGAGATTCCACACACACACACACACACACATGGAACGGTGTAGGATCACGAAGATTTTCGAAATTCCCCTTGACCTATTCTAATTGCAATTACCGAACAACAGTCCCGTTTCCATCGGCACAAATACTACAAACGCGTCTCCGTTTGCCGGTGACAGAATATTCAGCCGCATTCAATATGAAATCATGGACTGATAGAGAAACAAACCGCCTTGGATTTGAGCAAATCTCGTCATCGGGAAATGCATATGCATAGACTCCTTCGGATTCGCGCTCCTGGCGACGCTGACGTCACCTTTTCCAGTTTTGGTCAAATGGAAAAAGAGAAGAGGATACAAGCACGAGAAACGTCAATGCAAAATTGATGAATGAATAAATTTAATATATAAGCCACTATTACCTATATAAATAAACACATATATAACACACATGTATATATATGTATGTATATATACACACAAACATATATATGTATAGCTTAGTGTAAGGAGTCAGGAGTCAATCCATATTAATAATCATCAATAAAGGGAAGAAGAGAAACACAGTTGTACAGGCTGTCTTTATTGCGACGTTTCGTAACTATCCAATTGATTATTACATCATCAGGGCTGTTAAAATGAAAAATAAAATTCCTAGTAAAATTGTAAAAACAAAACTATAAATGAGAAATTCAGAAATGTAAAAGCTAAGAATTATCCTTACGTGAATGAAATATACACTTAGTATAATATCCAGCTGCTGACTTCCAGGTCTTTGTCTTCATTCAATGAATTTGGCAATATATTATGTGCTTTTTTTTCCTTAAATAGTCCTCCCCCTCCCCAACCCCCGGCCCTCTGGTAGCCACTTGTTTTAATATATATATATATATATATATATATATATATATATATATATATATATATATATATATATATATATATCACATAACACATCACACACACACACACACACACAATATATATACTATTATATATACACACACACACACACACAATATATAATATATATATATATATATATATATATATATATATATATATATATATATGTGTGTGTGTGTGTGTGTGTGTGTGTGTGTGTGTATTCACGAATGATACTGATACATATGTATTTACCCACATGTGCAAGATACATAAACACATATTACATACATACATATATAATATGTGTGTGTGTGTGTGTATATATACGTAACTTTTTGTGAGTGTGTTTGTAACTGTGTACGTCTTATTTCATCCATATGTATCAATAACATCCAAAAATGTACAGGAATATATAAAACAAACAAAAAAAAGCAGGTGTGCATACTTAAATGTTTATGGGCAAACTTGTATGTTTGTTAAATTCTTTCTTTAGGCCCCGTACTGCACAAGGCAACAGGTTGCTGAACTGTGTTGTCCACAAGCAACTATAGTGAAGAAATAAAAAAGAAGAAGAAATATGACACGTTTTGTGAGCAGAATAAGAGTAAGTTACCTCACTCCCTCAGGAAAACTAGGCCATCGCATATTCATAAACAAGACCTATTTTCCCGTATTTTTTTCAGATCTCATATAGAAATTTCACGGATAACGACCCGGAGTCGACCGTTTTTTCCTTTTATTTTCTCTTTCATCTCTCGTTCTTTTCCCTCGATAAATTAAAGAGAGTTTTACGACATTCTTTTTTGACCGTCTCGGATTTTTGCTTTTTCTTTCCGAATTAAGACAACGAGACTTTTTATTTTCCAGCTTTCATCCAAAGTCCTTTGATGTCTAAGTCTTTTTTTTTTTCTTTTTCCCTCGTCTTGCTTTTTCAAAGAAGGATAACACTAAGTATCAAAATCCCAGATCTTCTCTTGGTGTTTTTCCTTTGACGAGGTCTTTTTTAAACCAGATTGTACAACCAAGCGTCTGCTGTCTAGACTTGAAATGGTGTACCTTTTCTGACTTCCAGTGTTTTGCTACTTCCTGTAGAAACGAATAATAATATATATATATATATATATATATATATATATATATATATATATATATATATATATATATATATTATAGTGTGTTCCGACCTTACCTTCCAGGTGACCTTTCACCCTTAACGCGTCCAGAATTCACTTTACCTTGGGAATAACTTACACTCAAGGGGAACTTTACATGCTCAGTGATCATACCACGCCCTGGATTCAAACACTATTATTTCCCAGTATAAGGAACTAGAGAGATATATGTAGATTACCTCTCCTATGCATTTAGGATCTACACTAGGAACTACAATGATTACATCTTTCTCTTAGTCGATTACTAAGTTCTTAATACGAGGCCATTTATGTTATTTTTGTCATTAATTCACTCATTAACAACGTAGTTTCTTTAATTTATCTTACAGCAGTAATGAAATAAGTGGTTTGTTCGTTAAAAACGATGCAATTTGTGATTTTTCTAGTCTGTGATGTTAAATTTCCCGTGTGTAGGTTAAAAATGGTCACGTTATGGAAAACAAAAACTTTAAGTAAAAATCAAGAGACAGTTTTACGTAATAATGAAAGCCCACAGAATTAGTCATTTTTTACTTCACCAAAAAAAGAAAAAGAGAGAGAGAGAGAGAGAGAGAGAGAGAGAGAGAGAGAGAGAGAGAGAGAGAGAGAGAGAGAGAATGTTTTCTGATATATTTATCTTGTCAGAGTTAATTTCACTATCCCAATTTGCCTACCTTGTCCCCTACATGAACGAGTCCCTGTTTCGACTACGAAAGGGCAGAATACGAAACGCCACATTCCAACCGGAGTAAAAGACATACGAGATACGATCGTTGATTGCTCAAGAAAAAATGAGGTACTTCCTTGGAGAGGCAGAAAGAGACAGAGACATAGAGAGAGAGAGAGAGAGACAGAGAGAAAAGGACCGAGATCAAACGGTAATCAAAAGGCTTCTTTCTGGCTGTCCACTGGAGAGGAAAACCACTTGTAGCAGTCCGCACGAAGCCAGCCAATTTAACGACTGACAAATTTCCTTTAGCATCTCCGAGATGAAAGAGAAACGTCAACAAGTAAATTCCTGCGAGGGTCGGAATTCCTAAGGAAGCGAAAGAAAGGAGGGCGATTTCCATCATACTATGTTAAATTGTCTTTAAAAAAAAGAAAGAAGATTAACTGTCGAAATAACAGACGGGAAAAGAAGCTCTCTGAAACTATTCGGTCGACCGAAGAACAAAAGGGGAACTACTAAGCATATACAGTGTATTTTGACTTAAGAAGAGGACGTGAGCCTTTCTAAAGCCACGTAAGAGTCTTACGAGGCGTAGTAGTACTGCCCAGGGGGAAAGGAGAGCAAAGGGAAGAACCGAATAAGTCTGACCAATATACTTGAGGTGGCCAACGGGGACACAGAAAAAACAATGGAAGTCTGTCAACGCTAGATTAGACTACTGACTTTGTATTGTGCTGAATGTACTATGACCGCCTTGCAAAAGGTAGTCGACCTCACTTATACTTCTATTTCCTCTTTCTACCCTCCAGTACCCACAGGCACTGCTGCATGCCGATTCTTTTTTATCTGATCCTGGAATGATGTCTGGTTCTTATTATTCCAAGAGAGACGAGGACACGGCAAAGCAAGGTGACCTTTGTAGTGGCATAAGAAAGTCCCTCCGCTGTAATGCTTTGATCTTATTTCCCCAGTCTTTAGCAAAATGTGACAAGGAATCCAATTTGTCCTGTTCCTTATTAACACTTACTTTTGCGAAATTACCTCCTCTTGAAATTGTTGGACGTCTTAAAAGGGGAAAAGGGTCAAACTGAAAATGACAGTTGACTGGGAATGAAAATGTAGGCTGCATATGGGAAATCACTTTCAAAGAAACCGCTTTTGATAAGATATTTATCATATGTATAAACCTATGCACACATATAAGTATATATATGTATATATATGTATACATACATACATATATATAAATACATAATGTATATGCACTGTGTATAAACATATATACTACATATGTATCTATACAAAATATATATATATATATATATATATATATATATATATATATATAAATATATATATATATATATATATATATATATCGAGCTACAATGTCCTTTAATATCTAATTACGCTCTACCTCGGTTAATTATATATTTTTTCATATATGCTTAACCGAAGGGGAATTTTTCTCGATAATAGACTTGCCTGGATCGGGGCGCGAACCCACGGAGCCTTTCAAATCCAGGAACGTCAGTGAAGCTCTTACCTACTACACCACCACAAGAGGCTAAAAGTATATGTCGCGTCTCACCCTCAAATACCTTTCGCGCTTATTCGAGGGTGAGAGGCGACGTGAACTTTTAGCCTCTTGTCGGCGTAGTAGGTAAAAGCTTCACTGACGTCCTGGATTTGAAAGGCTCCGTGGGTTTCTCGCCCCGGTCCAGGCAAGTTTATTACCGAGAAAAAATTCCCCTTCGGTTATGCATATATGAAAATATATTAATTCCGAGGTAGAGCGAATTAAATATTAAAGGACATAGTAGCTCGATATATGTATATGAATCACGGAAAATGTGATATGACATATATATATATATATATATATATATATATATATATATATATATATATATATATATATCTATACATATATATAAGTGTGTGCGTTTATATATATATATGTATATATATATATATATATATATATATTGTATAAATATATATATATATAAATATATATATATGTATATATAAATATGAATAACTTGATCACGAAGTATATAAAACGTGATGCTGCTATGTAGAAATAAAGGTTTTTGCCACAAAGGAAAAAATTAAAAAGCGAGATAGCCGAGTACTTTCGGAACAAGACCGAAAGTACTCGGCTATCTCGCTTTTTCATTTTTTCCTTCGTGGCAAAAACCTTTATATATATATATATATATATATATATATATATATATATATATATATATATATATATATAGAGAGAGAGAGAGAGAGAGAGAGAGAGAGAGAGAGAGAGAGAGAGAAGATCTTATAATGCTTACCTGGATTATTACTTTAAAGTAATGTTACTTACGGAAAAACCAACGTTTCAGCCTCTTCCTTAATACCGCCAAGCTAACGATGACACTTTCATCAATATTTCGTTACTGATATCAAGACTTAAAAAAAAAAGTAACCCCACCGAATTTTCTACCAGAGGGGCCGGTTAGGAGAATGTAGGATATTTTTAGGATAATGTAGGATAATGTTTGTGTCCTTGACGTAGTCCCCAGCAGTCATTTGAAATATTCCGTGCAGCAACTAATTTCCCTCGAGGTCCTAGTATTTTTCGGGGGTTCGGGTGTTGAGGGGGGGGAGGGTAATTGGATAGGTCCTATCCCGTAACCACGCTGCTTTATGTTCCCTCTTCACTGCAGCTCATCACAATAGCATTATTATTTACGTTCCATGGAATGATAATGATTTTTATGCTCAGATCACATTTATGTTTAGAAATATTCAAAATGATGAAACTCGTACAAACAGCAATTAAAATCATCTAAGGATACACTAGGTTCAGTAATCATCATAAGTGATTCTATGGCTATTTTTAAGATATGGCCGCCTTTATCAGGGAAGGTCCCGTTGTTACTCAGTTACAGTTAGGGCATAATTATGCTATCCGGTCGAATGGCGAAGTCCAGCGATAACATCCTTATGAGGTCATCAGATGGACGGTTGATTCACATCAACCGTCCATCTGATATCTAGGCCTGTCCCTTACGACGCCCCTGATTGGATGTTGATAACCCAATCGCACGGCTGGAAACTCCCAGTCTCTCCAAAGGGTTCACTTAGGAAGGATGTTTGTTCCACCTCTCCCGAGAGATACTTTTGAAAGACGTATTCCTCAGAAGTGGAACATACATGCTTCCTATGTGAACTCTCTCGAGAGACTGAGAGTTTCGAGCCCTGTGACTGGCTTCTTAACAGCCAATCAGGAGCGTCGTAAGGGACTTGCCTAGACATAAGATGCGCGGTAGATGTGAATCTATTATAGTAATTTAGACTAGGACTATGTAGTACTGAAACTCAAATACTTTAGTTTCTTAGAAAATAAGTATATATATTTTGCTACTGTATTTTATTATA
This sequence comes from Macrobrachium nipponense, assembly GCF_015104395.2. Lineage (NCBI taxonomy): Eukaryota > Metazoa > Arthropoda > Malacostraca > Decapoda > Palaemonidae > Macrobrachium > Macrobrachium nipponense. Next base: position 77,674,107 of record NC_061088.1, read on the forward strand.
AAGCAGGTGACGGATTGCTTACCATTTTCATACAGTCCCAAAGAAATTTATTCCAGATTTGAGTAAACACATCAAACGCCATTTGTGGCTTAATGTCTGTATGTGTATATATACATATAATTTATATACATATATATAGTATATATATATATATATATATATATATATATAAATATATATATATATATATATATATATATATATATATATATATATATCTAGAATAAAAGGAGCCCATAAAAACACCAAAATGTAAGAGAAAAGTACATATTTCAGATACTGCTTGTCTCCTCTCCTTCATGTATATGAAATGAGAAAAAGTTTACAGAAAAAAGGTGGTATTTAGTTTTTACCAAAGGATCCGTCCACCAAAGTAAAGCCAAGTTTAGGTCAACCCCCCGCTGATAATCTTCCTTTAATCTTCTTAAGCCCCGGGTTTTTTTTGTTGGGTTTTTTTTTTTTTTTTATTGAAATGAAAAAACTTCGTCCGACGACATCTGAAATCCACGCAGCCTTTTTTTGGAGATGTTCATCTTACCTTGCTTCTTCTTTTTATTAAAGGCCCGATTCCATCATTTGACGCTTGTACCGGCAGTTTGCCTACTATAAATTACATGTGGACAAATGTTCCAGTTTTATTCGATGGTTATGTTTCATTTATATGGTTTTGAAAAATAGCCGAGTTCTGTTGTCCATACCTAACGGACCGACGTTTGGGTTTGTATTAATCTCTGGGGAAGTGATTATCCCCCGCCTGTAACTGCTTGATGTAAGATTGGTCACCAGTCCCAGGCATTGGATCCTCCATAGACCCCAGAGTCCTTGGGAGATGTCTTTTTGTTTTGTTGGACGTATATACATACATCATATACATATATATAAGTATATACATACATATACATACATACATACATACATATATATATATATATATATATATATATATATATATATATATATATATATATATATATATATAAACGCTTTATGACCACACTTACGTTTAGCGATATTACTCAGGGTGGTCGGGGTATTTTTATCTCTGTAGCATCAAAATTAGTATCTTTATCTTCATACAGACACTAATTTTTATGCCATTCTATGCTAAATACACATCACGTATGGCGGTAGATTCAGAGAAGCAAATGATGAAAATCACAGGTCAATTAACTGGGTCAAATTAGTGGAAATAAGCTTAATTATATACTCTGAGCTAACACAAACACAAAACAAAAAAATGTCTGAAATGGTAACGTGTAATTTTAGCTCTGTTTCATAACGCGTTCCCGAGTCAACGCACAACAAAGCACACTACGCTTAAACTGGTCCCATTGATTCTATCCGCAATTGCTTCCATTTATATCTTGGGGCCGCAGATATTGTTTTTTTTTTAATAGGTAGTAAAGGGACTGAATGCGTTAAGCCAATAATATACATAGATGTAAGTAAGGATGCAGGTGCAAATGTATTCTAACATCATGGATAATATATATATATATATATATATATATATATATAATATAATATATATATAATATATATATATTATATATTCTACTTATATATATATATATAATATATAACACACACACATACTCTATATGAAATTTCTATCACATCACCGTGATTCATACACATGCATTAAGCTACAAATGTCCTTTAATATCCAATTCGCCCTACCGCGGAATTAACACATTTTCCATATATGTTAACTGAAGATGAATTTTTAGTTCATAACTTCGTCCTCTCGTGGATTCGAACCAGCGCACCAGAGGAGTAATCAGGACTTCATTGATGTTACCTAGTCGGTAACGTTACTTAAGTTCTGACTTCTCCTCTGTCCGCTTTTTCGAATCACGAGAGGACGAAATTATTATCAACCAAACAATTCCCCTTTGGATTAACATATATTGAAAATATATTAATTCCGAGGTAGAGCGAATTGGATATTAAGGATGTTTGTAAGCTTAATGCATATACTTTATATATGCTGCATATTATATATATATATATATATATATATATATATATATATATATATATATATATAGATATATATATATACATATATATATATATGTATACCGCGAACAGGAACTTCCTCACAAAAAAAAAAGTTCCGGCCTCATTTACTAGAGGTCTTATTTATAAGCAGTACGCATCACAACATTTGTTCATCAAATTACTAATAAATAATTAACGACGAATATAAAAAAAATTACCCATAAGGGAAGCTCGTCTAGTTTACACAGCAATGAAAAAAAAATCCTAGTGGGACAAGTTCAGCCTTCTGATTGACGAAGTTGGTAGGAATAAACATTTGTACAGTTGTTAGACAAACAATTGAGGAACTTTTTCATGTTTGTGAATCTATGGATATAGTATACTCTCTCAGATCACTCATCGGTAAGGTCTCTGCTCAGGTGAACCATCAGTCGCTTTACCTACCAGTCGTAAGAGAATTTTTACGACTTGATTTTCTGTTCCTGCTTTATGAATGCGTAACCCAAGTTTGTGTATGTGTGTACGTACATGCCGTTTTATGATAAATGATGTTGTTGTATTATTAAATGTTTTTCGCTTTCATCTTGTATATATTTTCCCTAATTATGTTTCCCGAAAAAAATGTCTTGCCCCCAAATCCACACACACACACACACACCCCACACACCAACACACACAACACACACACACACACCACCAACACATATTATATATATATATATATAATATAAATATATATATTATATATATATATATATTATAATAGATATATATATATATATATATATTTGAATGATTAGTATTACTTGCAGAAGTATGTATGTAAACTTGTGCTCTATAGAAATCCGATATTCTCAAGCCCGTGTACATATATATATATATATATAATATATATATATATATATATATATATAGATATATATATATATATATATAGATATATATATTTAATGTACTAAAATTGTGCTCTATGGAAATTCGAACCCCTTGATCGATCTAAAGGCAATTTTGCAAGCGGCCCTCGTTTCGCCCAAGGAAGGTTTTCGTGTAGGTTTCATTGAGTATTCACTGAATAAAATAACTTTCCCAAGAGCTTTGTCTCCCCTAGAAGATGCCCTTCCCCCCACCTCACAAACTATCGAACTTTATCGGTCATTACTCAGATCATTAATCGAAGAACTAACGCCGTCCACTACATATTATGGAAACACAACGATAAAAAACAACAACAGTTGCAACAACAACGGTTGTAACTCCAACAGTAATCAAAACATATGTTGTTGGTGGTGCCAGCTTTGAATGAAGTGGAACCAGGCTTCCATTAAACGACCTGCAGCGTTAACCCGAAGGTTACCTCCATTCAAAATTCGATAAACGCCCTCGATAACAACCCAGGCAATAACAACCCCGACAATAACAAGGGCCGTGAGCATAACAAGACCAACAAGAACAAACAACGCCCAGGAACAAACCGAAATCGACAGCCTCTGCAGGGCGTAGTGAACCTCCTTTTTAAAATGTCGATGGGCAGGAGGCGACGGAGGCCATAATAGCCACAATGATTCGACATCGATTTACACGTCACTCACGGGATCTCTGAAGCCTGTTAAAGGATTCGTGCATTTGCATACGTCGATAACGAGGGATTCTGTGCAACATTCCTCCGGTGGATGCCGCTAGTCCTTAACATTATGATCATTATCATTACTAGCAATCATATGTATACAGAAATTATGTAGGATAAATTCGTAAATTAACTAAGCCTACGGGCAGAACCAGCCCCGTTTCAGGGATTCCCTTCTCACCCCCACCCCTTTTGGAGGTGGGGGGGGGAGGAGGAGGTAGGATGAAATCCCATTATAAACCATCTTAGGGGTCCCAACTGCTACCCTGACAAGTCTCATGCCCATCAGACCAGCCGTTTGGACGTGATTGAATGACAGACGGACGGAAATAACACCCATTATAGTAAGATGATTTTAGTAGATGAAACCTATTCACATGGGACAACACATCAAAGGGGCCACTGAGTTGAAATTCTCCCAAATAATGTCTTGATTTAAACCTCCCACCTTTTAAATACACCAGTACCCAATCACGATATAGAGGCAGTAACTTCTTCATCGCCCTGGGGGAGGCACGAACTCATGACATCTGAGTGGCATTCCACGAGACTAACCACTCATCCATTATACAAAGCGACTAGTAGATGCGCCAAGCGAAGAAAACTAGGTTGATTAACGCTAATGAAATCACTGTTTATGCTCGTTTTAATGAGAGCTATAATCACTGATTGAACAAGGTCTGCTGTAATCACAAAAGTATAGTTTTAAACAATGACCCAGTTAAAATTGCGACATTATTATAATTTTTTGGCTGCATTGACCTTATAATCAAGGATTATGCAGGGAGTAATAAGGTGAAAATGTTTCCTAATTAATTCATAATTATCAAGAATCTTAGGATTTAACCACCAAGTTTATTGCTTTTGTTTATTTTAAATGTGTGTGTGTTTCCCCCAAATTAAGAAATAAGCTCTTCCTCTGAGGCCTTTTAACATACCCGGACATTTTCTTAGACAGGACCCCCAGCAAAGTTCAGGGTTCGTTATCGAGATATATATTCCTTGGGGGTCGTTATCTTTATGATATTTACAGCCTTTTGTTTATGTTCATACGGGATCATACTAAACTCGCCGCAGAGGTAGATACATACCGGGTTAACACTCGTGGGGGTCACTCTCTAGGAAAAATCTGCACGCCCATTCCAGAGGAGCTCCAACGCTGCCAAATTCAACTAAGAGGGAATTTCAGTCTGCAAAGTTGGAATGGCCAATTATGCTCGAAATCAATCAATCAAGCGCTGGGGAGGAATGGCCATTACTCCGGAATCGCCCATTCTCGAAAGACTCTAAGAATCAATTCGCAGATCATATCAAGACTATCCTTCAGGTTAATGATCTCTTTCCATTTTGATTTTTCACATTAATTCCTCAAGAATGGTATATATTTTTTTTAAAGAGGCTGGTCTTTTAACAGTGGCCAGGAAATATGATGAGTATAAAATATGAGAGGACAAAAAAGGAAACGAATAAATTCTTATATTCATTGTCAGAGTTCCAAAGGTACTCAATAAAAAAAACAAAACTGGAAAAGCCTCGTTTCCAACCGTACTTTACGGTGAGAGAAGAGAGAGAGAGAGAGAGAGAGAGAGAGAGAGAGAGAGAGAGAGAGAGTCTCCCAACAGAAATTATTAAACATTATTATTTCGATCCTAATGCAGAGGCGGATAGGAGTGGCAAACTAATATACTTTACTAGCACAGCCCCGAATGGAATAATGAGAGAGAGAGAGAGAGAGTTTCCCTAAGTGATTCCTGATATTTTAGATATTTTAGCAAGTTAAAAAGAGAAAACGAAACGACTCTAAAACACAATCCGTATCTTCATAACAAACCAGTGGACGTGAAGGGTTCGCAAATTCGACAATATCATGATCTACCTGTCATCATCATTTCATAATCCTGTTATTGTCAAATGAGACATGCATTAATGCAGCTCATAAACCTGACGACGTAGAGGTCCTCACCTCTCGGCTCAAGCAGAGAATAAAGGTATCATCGTTAATGAAGTTGTTTTATAACTAAATATACATTCGATAATGACGTTGAAATGGTTCTCTGACCCGAAAAGTCAGACTGAACCTCATTATTTACAATGGATAGAAGGACAACCAGAAGTTCTATATGTTTGTGTATATATATATTATATTATAATATTATATATAATATATATATATATATATATATTACATACATATGGTATAATATATATAGTATACACGCATACATATTAAGTATTTATATATATATATATATATATTATATATATATATTATAGTATATATATATCATATATTGTATATGGATATATATACACGTCTGTCTTTCTTTATGTACAATATATAACTCGAACTGAACTGAAAATAATAAATTGTCGAGACAAAAATATAATTATAAATTTGCTAGACAAAAAATAAAACTATTGTAACAATCCATAAGACTACAAAAATCTTCGCAAAAGAGAGAGAGAGAGAGAGAGAGAGAGAGAGAGAGAGAGAGAGAGAGAGAGAGAGAGAGAGAGAGAGCTCCCTGACAAACTCCAATGTGGCGGAGGCGAGATGGAAAACCATAATGGTCAAAACGACTCGTATCGATTAACACGTCCCTCTCAGAACCTCAAAATTCTGTTAAATCATTCTTGCATTTGCATACGTTAATAGACGTGGGTTCTAGACATCACCCGGAATGTGCCCGAGAACACTCGATGTGTCAGACGAGGCAATGGAAGTTCGGCTGATGATTGGTTTAAAGCTAACGCGGAATTATCTTCAGCTGAGTCAGTTAATAAAAATAAAAGGCTGATATATCCACAATTTTGCCGTTCAACACTTGAACGATGGATATCATGAAAAAGATTGCGAGTATTCACATATACACGTACATTATATATACAAACAATTTTGTATATACATATATAAATGTAATATATATTATTATATAATATATATATATATATATATATATACATATAGGTATCTCTATATATAGATATATATAGTATATAATATATAAATATATATATATATATATATATATATATATACCTCATGTATAAAAGGCTCATCCACACACAAAAAATAAACATATATTATATATGATATATATATATTATAATATATATATATATATATATATATATATATATATAATATATATATATATATATATATATATATATATATATATATATATATATGTAGTATATATATATAATATATATATATATATATATGTGTGTGTGTTGTGTGTGTTTGTATATATATATATATATATATATATATAGATATATATTATATATATATGGTATAAAAGCACCCCTTATAACACTGGTTTAAGTAAAGCTAAAGACTATATTTCGGTGGACTGGCTCCCTTCACAAGGTAGGGAGTCAGTCCACCGAAATATAATCCTCAGCTTTAAACTAGAGCCTTCTGATGGGCCTTTTTATATATTTGAGATGTAATCTGTTTTAACAGAAGAATTTATTATCAGAAAAGTTGGTCAGGTTGGCCGGAATGATGCATAAAACAAGAAGCACAGCAGGAATAAAAGCCTGGGACAAAATAGATCGACATTTAACCCAATTTCCGTTTGCAGTGATTATGGTTGAAACCAGTCACTGGAGCAGGACTGAAAATCTATGGGAATTGTTATATTATTGCATTAGTATAGATGAAACGCATTCATATGGAACAATCACGCAGGGACCACTCACTTGAAATTCAAGCTTCAAAAGAACTTTAGTTTCAATCGACCTTCCACCGCTAAAAAACCCACCCTGCAGCAGTAACTGATCTAGACGCGAACCCGCGATACCTGAGTGGCATACCACAACACTACCAACCAGCAGATCAGCTGATGTGCGGTTCAGAAATATTGGTATTAAGCAGGACGAGCAGAAGCTGGAGCGAACAGAAATATGGGTGCCGAGGTGAAATTTAGATATGTCGCTGCTTAGGATGCTGGGAAATGGAAAATAAAATAAAAATAGCTCTAGTGGTAAGGATGAGTGAGGGGGAAGGAGTGAAGAGGAGTTGGGTGGAACTTGTTAGTGGACGATGATTCTTTTGATAGCATAGGCGAAGACGCATAAAAGCAACCGATGAGCTGACCCCTTTGCCAAGGGATATGGGTAAGGATAAAATAAAATAATCACACACATTGACATACATACACACAGACATTTATAATATATATATATATATATATAATATATATATATATATAAAATATATATATATATATATATATATATATATATATATATAAAATATATTATATATATATATATATATATATATTATATATATACATACATATACAACACACACACACACACCATATAATATATATATATATATACTATATATATATATATAATATATATATATATATATAAATATATATAAATACATAAATATATATATATATATATAAAATATATATATATTATATATATTATATAAATATGATATAAACAGCTAAATTCTGTAAGGCTATAAGAAACAATCCTTGGGGATACACAGACAAGACTTTGACGTGTCGACCTTGCCGTACACGAAGTTACACCACCCCGGAATAATCTCCTGCACTGTTTAGAAAGCACGAATAATATCGCCAACCTGAGATTAGTAGGTCTTCGACACCTTCGTTCGTATAAATTCAACCTCTTCCGGGCATTCGTGATTTGACCTTGCTCGGTGGAGAATCAGCATATTTAACTGAATCCCAGGCTGTTTGTGTGTTTGTTTGTTTGTTTGTATGGTGTTTTTACGTTGCACGGAACCAATGGTTATTCAGCAACGGGATCAACGGCTTTACGTGACTTCCAAACCACGTCGAGAGTGAAATTCTATCACGAGAAATACACATCTACCACCCCTCAATGGAATGCCCGAGAATTGAACTCGCGGCCACCGAGGTGGCAGTCAAGACCATATCCATCACGCCACTGAGGCGCTCCATTTGCTTTTGTATGCTGATGATAATAGATCAGTATCGAAAAATACCACAAATTGGAAAACAAATATATTCGTGAAACCTGAGAACAAAAACATTTAAGAAATTGGAGAGCAACTATATTCAAGAAATAGAAGAACAAATATATTATAATAAATACACATACAGTTTCGCAGTGTTATCATGGTCCCTCTCCAGTGTGGCGACACTGAACTGGAGAAACAACTAATGTAAGATATTGGAGAATAAATACATTCAAGAAACTGTAGTGGATCTCTTAATTATTCTCCAATTTTTTGTATTCTCAAATTTGTGGTATTTTTTATGCTTTTGTATTCGTCGCGTCTCATATTGACTTTTCATATGGTCTTTACAGCTACTCAGTAATTTAAGTTTTTGTCGTAATGAGGATAATCATGTAATAAACGCGATGAACTTCGAGTTGAAGGGTTAACTTATATCGTCATTATCTGCTGCAACAAATAACTTGAAGAAATAATAGTATTTTCTGTCGCTGCAAATGCTACAAGTTAGCGTTACTTGTGCTCTAAGATGGCAGCGTCCTTGTCACCGTTTATAAGAAATGTCTATCTTTCAGGTTAATCTACAACAATGTTAGTCATGAAGACTAATTCACAATACCATTTCTAATATTTGGATTATAAATAAATAATTTGAGTTTTTTACCTTACCATAAAATTTTTCCTTGATATCTCTCTCTCTCTCATGATTCGTCGTAATTCATAATCTCTCTCTCTTCTTCTCTCTCCCATAATTCGTTTTAATTCTCTCTCTCTCTCTCTGTGTCATGATTCTTCGTAATTCATAATCTCTCTCTCTCCTTCTCTCTCTCATAATTCGTTTTAATTCTCTCTCTCTCTCTCTCTGTCATGATTCGTCGTAATTCATAATTCCATCATGAGTAGCCAGTCCCTCGCTCCAGGCCGACCCAGACGCCGAGGGGAGGGCGGAGATTCAATTAAAGGCAGAGGGGGAATTATGCAGTGAAGAGGTGGCCACGTCCGTACACCTGACGTGACGGCGGAGGTAAAGATGAATGGCTGCAGAAAATGATGCTTTCAGCCATTTTGCAGCCAGAGAGATGAAGTGAGAACGGTCCTAGTAGTGCTAGATCGGGGAGCTGTCACCTCCGATTCTCCCCCGGGGCTCGTTTCCCCCCGTTTCGGTGCCAGTATCTTTTTTTTTTTTTTCCAGGATACCCTTCAACTCTCTCTCTCTCTCTCTCTAAATATATATATATATATATATATATATATATATATATATATATATATATATATATATATATATATATATAGCGAATTCCACAGGAAAATGATAGCCAGTTCACGAAAATCTCCAGGAATTCCTTAATAATCTCCATAATTTAGTCCCTTCTATAAAATTTACTGTAGAGGAAGAAAGATATTGTAATTTGAATTTTCTTGATGTAACTGTTCATAGAAATGATAGAAATTTCACCTTTTCAGTCTTTCGAAAATCAACTAACATTGCCTCTTTTGTTCATTACTACCCCAATCACCATCAAAATGTTAAATTCTCTGTTTTCTCTGGGATGTTTCTAAGGGCTTTACGTGTCTGTAGCCGGCAGTTTATTGACGCTGAAATTAAAACTATTTATGATATTGCAATGAAACTTAAATACCCAAGGACTTTTGTAGATGTGGCATGGAAAAGAGACAGAAAAACATTTTATTCAACTAATGACAAACTTGAATTTAGTAAGCATAACATTCTAAAATTACCCTATGATGAAAGGTTTTTAGATATTCCTAGAATTTTAAAGCTTTTTAACATAAATGTTGTTTTCAGTAATATTAATGTCAAGAGTTTAGTAATAAAAAATTCTCCTAAAGATCTTCCAGGCTGCATATATGAAATTCTTTGCAAAAAGTGTGAAAAAGTATATTACGGACAGACCGGTAAATCTCTCTCACAACGTCTCAAACAACATCAATATATATTCTGTGAAAACTGGGCAAATATCGAATACATTATTCGTACATATGAGAGATTTAGACCATCCTATTAACTGGAGTCAAGCAAGAGCCTTAATCCCATGTTAAAAGGAATATCACTGAATCTTGTTTCATCAAGTCAAATAATGGAAATTTTCTAAATTTAAGTCTTGGTGTATTTAAACTTGATGCTTTCATAATGAAAAAAAGTTGTAGATAAATATAAGCAACAAAATTAATATATTCAGTTTTTACATGTTTTAGTCTGTAAAGAAACTTTGTAATTTCGGTTATGGTCAATCTGTTTAGGTTTGTGACCGTGTGATATCCGATAATCCTGGATTATCTCTTTTAATTTTTACCCTTTTGACAATTAACCATCTGGTATTCTTGATCTTGTGTTGTACCTGAGACCTTTCTCTCCAATTGTACTTCATTAACTCCTTGACAATGCCTGAGTAAAGACGAAAGCGCTTGGATTTCTGACTATCATTTTCCTGTGGAATTCGCTTATTTATGAAGACAAGTGCATCTACTGTGATTTTTTAGGCATATATATATATATATATATATATATATATATATATATATATATATATATATATATATATATATATATTATATATAACTCCAATTTCCGGAGCAACAGCTCGAAGAACAATCCAAGGCGGGTCAGGGAAAGGCACTATCCATATGCATTTGGATTGTTCAGGGCTAGACAATCTGCTCCCGGCTCTGAAGCTGACCCCTCTGTGAGCATCAATGCGCACTCGCAACAGCCTCTTTGTACATCCGATATAGATCCCCTGACTACATCTGGGGCACTTGTACTTATATATAACGTTGGATGTAAACAAAGGACTGAGCTTGTCTTTGAACTTGAAGAGAGAGCCAACTGTTCGGGGATTCTTCGGAATGAGTTTCAGGTTGAGGGCCGGTAATTCTTTTTGAATGATGGTTAAAAATTTCTTCCTGAAAGTGTCATCTTGTATGTAGGGGAACGCCGCGTACAAATTCATTTTAGGGACAGTGTGATATAGAGGAGGTGGCGTCATCTTCTTATTCAACATACTATTTAACTGTCTGAAGAACAGCCTTGATGGAAAACAGTTGTTCCGGAAATAGTTTGAAAGAGTTGTTATTTCTTCATGAAAGGTCAGCCAATTGGATGATAGAGTAAAAGCCCTGTGGAGGAGGGTAGCAACAGCGTTTAATTTAAAATTGAAATAACACGAGCTATAAAAATTCATACCCAAACCCGTAAACGTACCTTTACGATATATACCCGTGTGGAATCCTACAGAGTTCTTGGAAACAAGAACGTCCAAAAATGGGAGTTTACTGTTAGATTCTTTTTCTAGCGTAAATTTTATGGTAGGGTGTTGGGTATTGACGAAGTCCAAGAAAGAATCTGCATTAAAATCTTGTTTAAATAGGACAAACGTGTCATCAACATAACGTTTATAAAATAAAGGGAGGAAGTGCTCTTCCAGAGAGTTCATAAAAATGTTGGCGAACGTAGGTCCCAAAGGACTTCCCATGGCCATTCCCTCCACCTGTTTGTACAAAACCCCATTGAAAATGAAGGCTGTGTCCAGCACGGCCAGCTCTAAAAACTGTTTAAAAAGATTCTTGCTGAAATTATGAAATAAAGCATCGTCATCAGGAAAAAGCTTATTTAAAATAATCTGAATGGTTTCCCCCACAGGGACGTTGGTGAACAAGGATTCAACGTCTAGGCTAACCATGAATAAGTCGGAGTCCTGTTTGATAATTTCATCCTTGAAGTCGGCAGAACATGTTAAGGTGTAAGGGCCTTTAGTTAGTGGTTCCAGAATAGGTACTAGGAATTTAGCAAGATTATAATTGGCTGTGTTAATAGAGGAAAGAATAGGACGCATTGGAACATCGGTCTTGTGAACCTTGGGCAATCCATACATAATACCATATGAAGAACCTGTAACAAACAAACTTTGGTACATACGTTCGTCTATAATACCATTTTGTTTCAATGCTCTGAGGAATCGGTTAATTTTATCCTCGGATTTAATTATATTATACAAGTCAGGGGAGCCGAGTTTTTCAAATTTTTATGTATCATCAAGGATATTTT
>NC_061088.1:77696781-77699281 GCF_015104395.2 Macrobrachium nipponense
ATCGTCAAGGAGCTACTTGACGATGTCTGAATAAAGACGAAAGCGCTTGGATTTCTGACTATCATTTTCCCGTGGTATTCGCTATATAATATATACTCATATATATATATATATAATATATATATATATATATATATATATATATATATATATATATATATTATATTGTGCATATATTTAATAGAAATATGGATATACATTCATACACATCATATGTATGCATATACGTATACACACATACACTTATATATATATATATATATATATATATATATATATATAATATATATATCATATATACTATATATATATATATATTATATATATATATATATCATATCTGTTTGTGTGTGCGCGCGTGCGTGCGTAAAATCTAATCTAACTTATTATCCTACAAGTGGTCTCCAAACATGGTTCTAATACGATAATGAAATCCTTATTCCTATACTAAATTATCTATTCCCCAACACCACGACAATCGTCAAGCTTTTAATACCAATGTCAACGCACTAAAAAGATTCCCTGGCGTTCCAGTCGACCTCTTAGCGTTCCCTAAACTGGAAAACAGGGTCCATTGAAACAGTTTCCTTTCTCTAGCCTCTTGAGAAATGCCAGCCCTCGTAGGAATTGACAATTGACGTCCCCCCCTTTTTCATCTCGCAGGGACGCCGAAGGAAACCGGTCAGTCGTTAAATTGGCTGATTTCCCGCGGACAGCTTCTACGGGAGGAGGGTTTCTTCCTCTCCGCTGGACCCCCAGAAAGAAGAAGCCTTTTGATTACCGTTTGATCTCGAGGCCGCAGTCGTTTTCCCCCTCAGACGTACTACTTCATCTATCTGCCTGGAATAAGCAGCAGACGTGCATCTCTTTCTCTCACTGGAATTCGCTTCGTACTTCGTCTATCTGTCTGGAATAAGCAGCGGAGGTGCATCTCTTTCTCTCACTGGAATTCGCTTCGTACTTCGTCTATCTGCCTGGAATAAGCAGCGGACGTGAATCGCTTTCTCTCGCTGGAATGAGCTTGGTTGTAGTGTCCTTAAGTAGTTGGACTGGAATAATATAGAATTTTGGCCAAACGCTTGTCCGAACCTACGAGGTCATTCAGCGCTGAAAGGGAAATTGAGAGTCGAAAGGTTTGTAATGGAGGGTGGAACTTGAGATGGAAGTAAGAGAATAAGAACAGAGGTACAGTAATAGGAATGAAAGGGGTTGCAGCTAGGGGCCGAAGGGACGTTGCAAAAAAAACAAAAATATCCTAAAGTACTGCCTACAGTGACGGCACTACCCTCCTACTGGGCTTACGTAGTCTGTTCTGGAAAGCATTTAAAAATCGGTACCTTGAGTTAATGAGGAATTAGAAGCACACTTTCAAAATGCCTCTTTCATTAATCAGGAAAAAAAAGGCGATTTTGTTTTCTCAGTTAATTCATGCGAGCAAAAGAATAACAAATCATGTCTATAATTGCTTTCATGGGCAATAACATTTTCTTCCATTTAACAGCAACCGTTCAAAACGCTATTTCCCTCAATCAGGTAAAGAACCATTTTTTTTTTCTCAGTTAATTCATGCGAGCAAAATAATAACAAATCATGTCTATAACTGGTTTCTACGTCAGTAACAATTTCTTCAATTAAGTCACATTTTTTCGACGAACAGTGACAATTTTGATCGTTTTAAAGACTTCTCCTTGCACTATCATGGTTTTCTGGGCGGACATCCTGAAAGGGTCCAAATCGGTCTTCTTCTATGACTTTATCACTAAGTCGTCCAGACGCTCACCTCTTAGATAAGGTCTCATCAATGCCGAGGAAAGCGACGGGTCGAAGGCATAGTTAGTTTTAAATCTTAATGAAACTTCCAACCAGTAAATAACTGGATGCCGTATCCTACTGCGGCTTTCGAATTCTTATCAAAAGCCATCATTTTACCAGGCGAGGGGACATTACGCAATATACGGCCCGTTCCAAAGGAATCCAAAGGGACACTGCTACAGCAGCAGGACATTTTCCATCTTCCTTGCGTTCTCAAAGGGCCATGAATGGTCATCCTTGGCCCTAACATATTCAGGTTACCCTGATTACATAGATTTTCCTCAGAGCAGCCAGTGCGTCTGCAGGAAACACTGCGATACCTATGAATCCATTCAAAGTTCGTATTGACTACAGTGAATGCAAACTGAACGGTGAATAAGATTCCAGGGTTGTTCCAGTTGTGTATTGACTACAGTGAATACAAACTGAACGGTGAATAAGATTCCAGAGTTGTTCCAGTTGTGTATTGACTACAGTGAATACAAACTGAACGGTGAATAAGATTCCAGAGTTGTTCCAGTTGTGTACTTGACTTTGCAAACCGGAAGAGTCTTGTCCTGGAGAGTAAGTAATTGCACTGGATTACATTTGATTTTCTCAACCCTTGCAAAAAGGTTGCAGGTATTTTGTGTAACGCTCTACAAATGTGAATATATATATATATATATATATATATTATATATATATA
>NC_061088.1:77701781-77704281 GCF_015104395.2 Macrobrachium nipponense
TAATCAAATGAATAAAACATCGAAACCGAAGAAAGATCTCAGGAAGAAAGGGGTGAAATTCCATATAAATAGGGATTAATAATAATGAATAAATTGGCAAGTCTAAACAGCAGGAAGAAGATATACGAAGAACATCCAAACAAGTGCGAAGTGTTACCATCGGGAAGAAATATGTACAACGTATGACATGTCCACTGATCCCTAATTGCTCGTCAGCACAGACAAATTTGTATACTATATCAGATCACACACAACCATCACACTCAAACGTCGCATGCAGGCCCACAGAAAACCAAGGAGCCATTCATCAGCACTTTGATGGATACCCACAATAAAAAACATCATTACAAGAACTTCTCACAAACACCAAAATAATACACAAGGAAGGCAACTACGATCGTTTATGATATCAGAAGCAGTCAGCATCTCAATGCAAACGTCCCAGCCTTAACATCCAACGTGAGGCAGACGTTCCTTGCCCTCGTGTGTAGGCAGACCTTCAACCGCGTGGGACAAAACCCCCACACGCGGACAGGAGCGCACACTGACTTTCAGTGAATTAAAACATATATGTAATTAATATATATTTAGTATAATGTGTATATATAAACTTACTTTCAACTTTTTTATTTATATAATTTCTGTTGTTAACATATTTATTTATGTCTTATTTATGTTCCACTATAGTCTTTTGTAAATACTTAAAACTAGGTATCTGGCAATTGTACTACCTTTCCGTCCTCATGACGTCACAAAACGCATGTAGGCTCATATTTGTATCAGTACGCTTGAAAACGTCAATACGTATAGGTTGACGAAAACAAGCTGTCGCGTGTAAAAATACTGGAAGGAATGGAAGAACCCCATTATGTGTCCATTAGTAACCTGAACAATGAAGTAAAGAAAATAATTAGAAAATATATGAAGCAATTTCAAAAAAGCTGGTTAACAGTGAGAACAAAGCCATTTCTATTCAATGAATATATATATATATATATATATATATATATATATATATATATATATATATATATATATATATAGTGGCCACATTTTTCCAACAAATTTTTGGTATGATACACTGAGAAATTGCTTTAAAGAGTAAGAAATATACACCAGCATATTTACTGGAACCAGGCATGAAATTATTGAAGCAGTTGTTGGAAGACAGATTTTTTTAAAAATATTAAAACAGTTAGTTTTTACTTAGCGCCATGGAAATCGACCACATATAGCCATATGTTGGTTATTATTATTAATTTTTTTTATTTTTTTTTTTTTTTTTTTTTTTTTTTTTTTTTTTTTTTTTGCTCTATCACAGTCCTCCAATTAGACTGGGTGGTATTTTATAGTGTGGGGTTCCGGGTTGCATCCTGCCTCCTTAGGAGTCCATCACTTTTCTTACTATGTGTGCCGTTTCTAGGATCACACTCTTCTGCATGAGTCCTGGAGCTACTTCAGCCTCTAGTTTTTCTAGATTCCTTTTCAGGGATCTTGGGATCGTGCCTAGTGCTCCTATGATTATGGTACGATTTCCACTGGCATATCCCATATCCTTCTTATTTCTATTTTCAGATCTTGATACTTATCCTTTTTTCCCTCTTCTTTCTCTTCAACTCTGGTGTCCCATGGTATTGCGACATCAATGAGTGATACTTTCTTCTTGACTTTGTCAATCAACGTCACGTCTGGTCTGTTTGCACGTATCACCCTATCCGTTCTGATACCATAGTCCCAGAGGATCTTTGCCTGATCGTTTTCTATCACTCCTTCAGGTTGGTGCTCATACCACTTATTACTGCAAGGTAGCTGATGTTTCTTGCACAGGCTCCAGTGGAGGGCTTTTGCCACTGAATCATGCCTCTTTTTGTACTGGTTCTGTGCAAGTGCCGGGCATTCACTTGCTATGTGGTTTATGGTTTCATTTTTCGTATTGCACTTCCTACATATGGGAGAGATGTTATTTCCGTCTATCGTACTTTGAACATATCTGGTTCTTAGGGCCTGATCTTGTGCCGCTGTTTTCATTCCTTCAGTTTCCTTCTTTAGCTCTGTGTGTGTGCTCTGCTCTTTAGAAAGCTCGACGCACCGTAACGAAAATTTTCACTAAAATCGATGACCGTATCAGGTAAAAGAAAATTTATCAAAAGATTATTCATTCGTTTATTATTATTATTATTATTATTATTATTATTATTATTATTATTATTATTATTATTATTATTATTATTCTGAGGATGAACCCTATTCATATGAAACAAGCCCCCTGGGGCTTTGACTTGAAATCAAAGCTTCCAAAGAATGCGGTGTTCATTGGAAAGAAGTAACAGAAGGTCACAGGAAAGCCAGAGAGAAGAGATCAGTTATTAGAAAATAAAAAATTATTTAAATTAATAAATAAACAGATAACAACGTAGTGAAATATAAATATTTGAATGAAGATTTTCACGCTTAATACGGCAGTGTGGATCGCCAGTTGCAGATTTAAAAAAAAAAATAT
>NC_061088.1:77709281-77716781 GCF_015104395.2 Macrobrachium nipponense
ATTAGTATTATTGAAGACCTTCTTCATGCTACCACCTCTCAAGGCCGAGGGCTCCCGGGAAGAGGATACGGTCGGACAGGGTTAGGTTTGTGATATTCAGTCGACTTCGGTTAAGATTCATTTTGACAAGCTCTCCCCGTAAGAGGGTAGTGATATCAGTGCCCCTCATGCGGTGCACTGTAGGCATTATTTAAGGTCGTTTGCAATTTGCCTACCCCCCTACCTGCAACTCTTTTTTTTCCCTTTTACTGCACCTCCGTTCATATTCTCTTTCTCCCATCTAACTTTCCGCCCTCTCCAAACAACTGTCTCAGCGCAATTTCCTTTTCAGCAGTGAATGACCTCATGGGTACCAGTGCTTGACCTTTGGCTTACATTTTATATTCCATTGCATTCGGATACGCTGTCAAAATATATACAATCAAACGATATTGTCTGAAGACTGCATGTTATTATTTAGGTTTGGGGAACCACCCTAGATTAACATTTCTTGCAGATTACATAAGGCCATTTTTGCACGTAATGATATTTTCTTCGTGCCTTTATATATATATATATATATATATATATATATATATATATATATATATATATATATATATACATACATCGAGCTACAAATGTCCTTTAATATCTAATTCGCTCTACCTCGGAATTAATATATTTTCATATATAAAAACCGAACGGGAATTTTTTAGTAGATAACGGATTTGTCGACTCACGGGCGCGAACCATCCGAGGTAGAGCGAATTAGATATTAAAGGATATTTTTTGTAGCTCGATACATGTATATGAATCACGGTAATGTGATATGACACACACACACACACACACACACACACACACATATATATATATATATATATATATATATATATATATATATATATATATATATATATATATAAACGAGACACAGGTACTTGACGCCAAGGCATGAGGTATAGTTATAAAAAAATATTAAAACATGTCCATAAACCTTATTGATGCTAGATAATGGAGGGAAGTATCAGACGCATGATTCGCAGCTGGAAGAGGAAAGATTAAGAAGAGAGAGAGAGAGAGAGAGAGAGAGAGAGAGAGAGAGAGAGAGAGAGAGAGAGAGCTCAGTTCGCTGTCACAATGTATTCCTACTCAGCAGGAGCTGTGTATCAGACTTCCACCATCTAAAAAGAGGATTATACTTTGTATATACAGTACTCACTCTCTCTCTCAGTATTCTAAGTATGTGAGTCGGATATCAGTCGTGGTTCTTCCTTAAGGACCATAAAAGTCCGTAACTTACCGAAAGGGGCTTTAAAAGTAAGAGGAGAGGCAAGTGGTATTGTTGTGTCTTGCGTTAGATTTGAAGAGAAAAAGTGAATAATAGGAATAACATTTACTTAATAGATGCGAGGAACGCACACCCACGGATTCAAGGTACTTATCTTCTTGTAATCCTTATCTGTCACTTATACGACTCTTCCTTGTCCTCTCAGTTTCTCGTGTACAAGTAAGTCAGTCTGTCTGCTAAGTAAAGGACGTTGAGTCGAAAGATCTTGCAGCTACTCCAGTGTTTCACTTTCCTTCGTGGCTTATACCTTTATTTATGCATTTATCACGTTCCAAACTCTCGTGATTCAGTTATACAAGCACTGAAGTGTATACATTTACAGCTACAGCAATGACGTGATTGTGTCGGGATCTTGGAACGTATCTGCGTGTATATATATATGCACAGTGTATACCCAAAATGTATCACTTCGAGTCATCTCCTTTCCTCCTCCTCAAAAAAGAAGCGAGGCCTGAGAAACAATACCTCAGAAAACGTGCACAAAGAGAGGAACCAAAGGGAGGCAGAGGAGGCGTCTCCGTATTTATGCCCGGCGAACATTCCCGCAGCCCCGTCGCCCGTTTTCCAAGGGCCATGAAGGCAGAGAGGAACTGACACTCCTGCTGGAGGGCTTTTCAATCTGGGGCAAAATCTCCGGTGAAATCCCCCGTGATCTGCTCTACACTGCATCGCCTTCTGCATGAAAGGGCACCACCAGCAGCAGCAGGAGGGGGAGATATTTATACGCGATGGAGGGATGCCTAGGAGAAAATAAAAGGAGGTGAGCATTCTTCTCTTTTCCGCTCTTTCTTCTTCTTGCCCTTTCTCCTCCTCCTCCTCCTCCTCCTCCTCCTCTTCGTTTCATGTATCTTTACGAACTTGCTGGGGATTGATGTCAAAGAGAGCTCTTGGTCTGTCCAATTCCCTGGGGCGCCTATCAGCGAACGCGTGTGGGGAGAGAGAAAAGAAAATGTGTAGTACTGTGTTTCTTGGCCCTGATGTTTTGAAATGATCAGGGGCTCCCACAACAGGGAGAAATGAGAACCTACTACTATTTTCGTCCTTCTGGTTAAGATAGAAATGTAGTTTGTTATATATATATATATATATAATATATATATATAGTAATATATATATATATATATATATATATATGAATAATTATCACATCGAACCGTGATCCATTTATATATCAATTCAAGCTACAAATGTCCTTTAATATCTAAATTCACTTTACCTCCCAAATGATATATTTTCATATATGGACCGAAGGGGAATTTTTTAATTGATAATAATTTCGTCCCCCCATGGGATCGAACCACCGTCCAAGTGGACGGGGACGAAATCAGGACAGTCAGTGACGCTATCCAATCAGCCAACAGAGACGCTATAAGTTCATATCGGTTCTGACCTTACAAATCACCCTCGACCTGGGTGCTTTCGTAATTAGAATCGATATTGAAACCCCGTCTACCATGTTGGCCAATTCGGGGGAAGCGTTTGACAGCACGTAGCCTTTTGTTATGAATAATATCACATCGAACCGTGATCCATTTATATATCAATTCAAGCTACAAATGTCCTTTAATATCTAAATACACTTTACCTCCCAAATGATATATTTTCATATATGTACCGGAGGGGAATTTTTTAATTGATAATAATTTCGTCCCCCCATGGGATCGAACCACCGTCCAAGTGGACGGGGACGAAATCAGGACAGTCAGTGACGCTATCCAATCAGCCAACAGAGACGCTATAAGTTCATATCGATTCTGACCTTGCAAATCACCCTCGACCTGGGTGCTTTCGTAATTAGAATCGATATGAAACCCCGTCTACCATGTTGGCCAATTCGAGCGTTTGACAGCACATAGCCTTTTGTTATGAATAATTATCACATCGAACCGTGATCCATTTATATATCAATTTAGATATTAAAGGACATTTGTAGCTTGAATTGATATATATATATATATATATATATATATATATATATATATATATATATATATAATATATATATAAAAAATTTATATGTTTATATGATATGTATGTATTTATATAAACATATATAATACATATATATATATATATATATATATATATATCATATATATATATATATACATTTAAATATATGTATATACATACATATACACATACACACACACACATATATATAGCTAATAAAGCGAGTCCATAAAAACGCCAAAATATTATATATAACTAATAAAACGAGCCCATAAAAACGCCAAAATATAGAGAGAAAATACTGTATTTCAGAGACTGCTGTCTCTCTCTTCAGGTAGATGAATGAGAAAAGTTACAGAAAAGGTGGTATTTATACCAAGAGATCCATCCACAGGTAAGCCAATTTAGGTCACTCCCACTGATAATCCTTCTTTAATCCTCTTACACGTTGATTGAATGAAAACTTTATCAGTGACATCTGAATCCCATGCGCCCTTTGAGATGTTCATTACCTGTCTCTGTTTAATCAAGGCCGATTCTATAATCTGACTCTTATATGTATGTAAGTATGTATACACAAAAACTCTTACCCTTTTACATAAAGCCTATCCCTTAAACAAGGGAAAGATAAGGCAACGACCACTTACTATATATTCGAACCATTAAACTGCAGAATTCTGGATGAAGCTAATATTCTTACGCGGGAGGCTCAGTAGAAGTGCGTGGAACTCCCTACACTGATTACCTAGGTCTTTCCTCTCTTGTCCCTCCCCATTCTCTCCACAAGGAATGAGCAAAAAATGCGCCGAAGAAACGCTGCCCCTGATGGCCTATGTTGTTGGTACATATAGCGCTGCTAGAAGTCTACGATTATAGCTAACTTTAACCTTATATAGAATAAAAGCGACTGACGTTAGAAGGCTGCAATCTGGTTCGTTTGATGATTGGAGGGTGGGTGATCAACATACCAACTATGTTGTTGGTACATATAGCGATGCCAGAAGTGCGATTACAGCTAACTTCAACCTTAGATAAAATACAAACTTCTGAGGCTACAGGACTGCAATTTGGTATGTTTGATGATTGGAGGATGGATGATCAACACATCAATTTGCAACCCTCTAGCCTCAGTAGTTTTAAAAATCTGAGGGAGGACGGACAGACAAAGCCAGCACGATAGTTTTCTTTTAAAGAAAACTGAAAATCATCTCAGGATACTCAGGTCCGTTCTTTAAAATATGCTAACCTTTATATCAATTCCTCTTATGTCTCTCCATATTCCTCACCATATCCATTATATTTTTACGTCCCACATATTAAGTAAACAGTTCACCTCAGTAGCTTCAAAATTTTTAGTTTCATTCGCATTAAAAATCCGTTCTTCGCTTCCAAATTTGCCCAATATCTTGCGTACAACGAGGTACCTTTCTTATTTCACCTGAGACTCTCCATTCAACCTAATTTATATATATATATATATATAATATATATATATATATATATATATATATATATATATATATATATATATATATATATTATAAAATGTGTGTGTATGCATATACAGTACGTATTTAAATATTTAATTATATATATATATATATATCTATATATAATATATCATATTATATATATATATATATATACATACACACACAAACAATATACACGCAAACACACATTCTCTCATCAGGCATCCAAATGCTCATGACATTTACAGTTTCATCACATTAGTCGAAAAATACCAAAGCCTTTAGAGAGTGATCGACAATTTGGAAGAATGAAAGGGAAAATGACAATGATAAGAAGACTTTCCTCCTGAACTATTATCCGGTCCAAAAAATAAAATAAATAAAAGAAAAAAATTAAAAAGGAAGAAGAAGAAAAAGAAGAAGGAAGATAAAAAGTTTAATATTTCATAAGGACGGTACATCAATATTTTTAGTCCAACTTTTTCTTTCTACGTCCCACATGATCGCACAAATTTTACCCAGGGAATCATCTAAGCTAGAACTGGGGGTGGATGTGCCGATGACCACCCGGTCCGGCGTAATTGCCCCAATTTATCAAGGCAGAATGAATTCATTACGGATATGAATAACCTCCATCACGAATCTTCCCATCCAGCGGTCCACCCCTTCGACGAGTTCGACGACCCACGCGCCAAAAACTGGCAGGGAGAGTATTGGAACGCGTCTTTGGAGTCTTGGTCGCGCCAAATCAAATCAATGTTAGAAAAAAAAAAAAAAAAAAAAAAAAAAAAAAAAAAAAAGGTGGGGGGGGGGGGGGGGTTTTGGATTGAGTGATAGTTTTTACGGTCGTTGAAAACTGGCGTCGCAACATCCAGGTTACTGTCGCCGTAAGGAAATTGAACAGGAAACGTCGTTAGAGGTGAGTTTAAATGGAAAATTTCATGTTGAAAAAATTCCTCTCTCTCTCTCTCTTTTATATATATATATATATATATATATATATATATATATATATACATATACACATCTCTCTCTCTCTCTCTCTCTCTCTGTATATATAAATATATATACAGTGGACCCCCCGTATTCGCGTTCTCCAGATTTGCGGACTCACACATTCGCGGATTTCTCTGGGGAACGTTTCCCTGCATTATTCGCGGAAAATTCGCGCATTCGCGGTATTTTTCTATGATAAATATCCACAAATTCCTGGTTTTTTTGATGAATTTCATCATAAAATGCACATTTTTGTGATAAAAACTATTAAAAAACCAAAGTATGAAAATTTTTAGGGTTTGGGGTTTTTCTTGAGTTTTAACTAACAAAATAGGCTGTTTTTAGCATTTTCATAGGGGTTCCAAACATTCGCGGATTCTAACTATTCACGGGGGGGTCTGGTACGCATCCCCCGCGAATACGGGGGGACCACTGTATATATATATATATATATATATATATATATATATATATATATAATATATATATATATATATATATGACTGGTAAAAATGTTCTGTAACAACAGAATTCCATCTAATAAAAGAAACCCATAAAAATACCAAAATGTAGAGAGAAAAGTACTATATTTCAGAGACTGCTGTCTCTCTCTTCAGGTATATGAATGAGAAAAGTTTACAGAAAAGGTGGTATTTATACCAAGAGATTCGTCCACAAGTAAGCCAATTTAGGTCACCCACGCTGATAATCTTCCTTTAATCTTCTTAAGCGTTGGTTGAATGAACACTGCGTCGACGATGTCCGATGTCCAATTCCCTTTTGAGATGTTCATTACCTGCTTCTCTTTTATTAAGGCCGATTCCATCATTTGACTCTTGTACCGGCAGTTGCTGCTATAAATTACACGTGACATATTCCAGTTTATTCTATGGTTATGTTCATTTATATGGTTGAAAATAGCCGAGTTCTGTTGTCCATACCTAACTGACCGTTTGTGTTGTATTAATCTCTGGGGAAGTGATTTACCTGTAAATCCGATGTAAGATTGGTCACAGTCCTGGCATCGCCCAAAGACTCTGGGGTATATGAGATCCCATGCCAGGACTGTGACCAATCTTACATCGGATTTACAGGTAAATCACTTCCCCAGAGATTAATACAACACAAACGGTCAGTTAGGTATGGACAACAGAACTCGGCTATTTTCAACCATATAAATGAACATAACCATAGAATAAACTGGAATATGTCACGTGTAATTTATAGCAGCAACTGCCGGTACAAGAGTCAAATGATGGAATCGGCTTTAATAAAAGAGAAGCAGGTAATGAACATCTCAAAAGGGAATTGGACATCGGACATCGTCGACGCAGTGTTCATTCAACCAACGCTTAAGAAGATTAAAGGAAGATTATCAGCGGGGGTGACCTAAATTGGCTTACTTGTGGACGAATCTCTTGGTATAAATACCACCTTTTCTGTAAACTTTTCTCATTCATATACCTGAAGAGAGAGACAGCAGTCTCTGAAATATAGTACTTTTCTCTCTACATTTTGGTGTTTTTATGGGCTCCTTTTATTAGATATATATATATACACACACACACACACACACGCATATATATATATATATATATAACACGCATACACACATATATATGTGTGTGCGTGTGTGGATGGTATAATTGTATGTATGTAAAAGCACGCATTAAACAGATTTCAACTAAGCGCTTTGTTTCTCCTTGGACGAGCCCTTCTCATTCTGGCTGCGACTCACTACATTTA